>NC_058080.1:583240690-583540690 GCF_014858855.1 Bufo gargarizans | reverse complement strand
AAATTCACAAAGTCGTGTGCATGAGACCTAAAACAGCATCAGTGGAGGTGCCAGATGTCAAGCCCTACTTAGCAGTTATTGATGACATATACTGAGGATACTGTTTTGCGGTCTGCAAATTGCGGATCCACAAAACACGGATACTGACTGTGTGCATTCCACATTTTGCAGAACGGCCAGCCCTATAATAGAAATGCCTATTCTTATCTTTTTTTGCGGGGCCACGGAACAGTGGTACGCATGTGCTGTCTGCATCTTTTGCAGCCCCATTGAAATTAAGGGGTCCACATTCATTCCACAAAATTACAGAACAGATGCAGACACAAATAAATGGTTGGCTGAATGAACCCTAAGTCCTTGAAAACCCCTTTACACTTATAGCATAGTTAGACTGGTGCTATTAATAAGTTATATATTTTCTAGTCAGCTTAGCTGGTGCCTATTCAAAATGCATAGAATATTAAGTATAAATGGGGTTCCTCCAATGGAGGCAACTACACAACTACTACAAGGTAGAACAGACCACTGTAGGCAATCCATGCTCCTGCTGAATCCCTATATCTTCTTTTTTTCTGCTGTTTCTGGTCTTTCAAGTACTACGAGTGCATATTCAGATATATCATTCCTTACATTTCCATTTTTCAACATGTTCCAAGACATTTGGGGCTAAATGACTAGCTTTCAGGAGATATTATTTTATATAGCCACCCGCTGGTTGTGATTACACCCTATCAAGAGTTTTGCTAGCTTGTCATGATAATCTGTTGAATTTGTATTGAGAGAAATTGTAGTCTTTAATGAAATTTCCAAAAATGAAGGGTTTGGAACTTTGCCCATCAAGTCCAGTTTCGAGATTTTCTCTGGACCTGAAGAAGCCAGACACTTGATTCTGCTGTCCCCTTGGGCTGCCTTGCTGCTGGGCTACACTCTGTCTGGGAAGCAAACTTAATTTTTTTGTTAAGGGAAAGAGACAATTCTGACAATTGCTATGGTACAACGATTTCTGTGATCACCACTGATAAGAATCCAGAGTTTGAAATTCTTGAAAAAATGATCAGAAGATCCTAGTAATCAAATATATAAAATACACTAGACTAGGGGTTCACAAAAGGTAAACTGCACCGAGATGTTTTGCCAAATGAAATCAGTAAATAAAGTCAACTTATTTAAGTGGTTCCATCTGCTTATTGCAGAATATATACTGTCAAAATGAACTTATAAGAAGAGGAACTCTGAAAACTACTGTATATGCTGATAGATATGCAGCATTCTCCCTTCCTCCTCTTCTTATTCATTTTCTGTACTGCAGTGATCATGAAAAAAGATTAATAGACCACACCTGAATGCCAATCGCAATGAAAGCAGTCTTTCTTCACAGCACAGTTTCATAGTTATTGACAGAGCGATAACTCTGTAATATTAGGTTCTATATATCTCAGCCTTGTGGGGCCATAAAGTACATTTTCCAATTTTGCAGCAACATCACACTTGTGATGTTATGTTCAAGCTCATGGTTATACGAAAGCATTTAGAAAAGCCTTTCCTGAATCTCCATTATTTGCTCTGTATCAAGTCACAAATAGGTTTCAACATTTCAGAGAAAATTGTGTGGATATGCTGTACATCATAAATTAATCCACAAAATGCTAAATGTGCACAACATATACTTAAAGGCTATGTACACATTTAGGGGCAATTTTTTAAATGATTGCATTGCACTCATTTTGAGCTATTTTTGTATTTTTTTTGGTCTTTATAACATACATGGAGCCCTTTTTTTCTGTACAGGGCTGAGATGCTCCAATAGAGTGATCAGAATTTTCTCTCTGCTCTGTCAGCAGGCTAATCTGACAGGCTCCTTATCTCTGCTCCTTAAATGCTCATTTTAGCTCAGTTCTTAACTTAAAGGGAGTCTGTCACCACATTTTAGCATGTTAGACCGTTAAAATAGGGTTATGTGATCCAGCCAGAACATAAAAACGGTACCTTTGTGGTAGAAAACGGACTTTTCAATTTGCAGAAAACGAACTTATAAGATTATCTTCTGAGCCCTCTCAAGTGCCCAGGGCGGTCTCTCAATCCTCGGAGCCCAGGCAGGCACCTCCTAAACGGCTGATAACTCCGCCCTCCGTGCGCCTCTGCCCGCCCGTTTACTCCCCTCCCCTGTCCCTTTCCACTGCGGCTGTGCGGTACAAATCGTAGCAGGCGCATGCGCAATGCGATGCCCGCTCCTGGCAGGGCATCGCAATACCTATTGCGCATGCGCCGGCTAAACGGCGCGAAATCTGCAGGATTAGCCGGCGCATGCGCAATAGGTATTGCGATGCCCTGCCAGGAGCGGGCATCGCATTGCGCATGCGCCCGCTACGATTTGTACCGCACAGCCGCAGTGGAAAGGGACAGGGGAGGGGAGTAAACGGGCGGGCAGAGGCGCACGGAGGGCGGAGTTATCAGCCGTTTAGGAGGTGCCTGCCTGGGCTCCGAGGATTGAGAGACCGCCCTGGGCACTTGAGAGGGCTCAGAAGATAATCTTTTAAGTTCGTTTTCTGCAAATTGAAAAGTCCGTTTTCTACCACAAATGAGTAAAATGCAATCCTAAAAAATTGCCTCCGAAGATACACATAGCCTTTAATAGTCAGTCCATATAAATAGCAATCTTTATTTTTGGCCCCAAAAAAGTCATTTTTAATTTTTGGGCATATTTTTCAATCTCAGTAAATTATATTTATTTAATCTTAATTTATTTTACATCATAAGATGCATTGCCCTAGATTGATTTGGCCTATCTACGCAAGAAAAACTCCAGCAATTGTATACTATAGTTCTTGTTATAAAGTACCGGTACAAGTCTATTGGTCTTCAGTCTACCTCGATATGTTTTTAATTTCATACTGAGATTTTTCTATTGGATTCTGTATAACTATGACAATAAAAAACTGTGACATTTTCCATAAGATGCCATATCATAGATCTCTTCTGCCCTGGAAGTTTTGCTTCTAAAGGAGTATAACATCTAGAGCTCTATATGGTGGAACACAGTGACCTGATAGTTGGATCCACAGGGTGTGCAGATCAATGACCCTAATTTATACCAGATTTGTAGGTTAACTTTCCATAGTATAAGTACATTTTGAAGTATTTATTGGATGCTTTAGGGGATCTTGCAGAAGACATGTCCCATAACACCTCCACCTATACCTTCTCAAGTCGAAGTGAAATCTTGTGTATGCACAATTGTTCATTTTGCCCTGCTTTTAATGATGATTGTTCCCTGTTCTCAGGAATGTCAATCAAACCAGAAGGAATGGGATTTGGGTATAGAAGGTCTATAAAAATACATCTCTTTGGGCCAATAAATACATAGAGTCTAGGAGTTACCTAAAAATAGTATTTTTTATTAAGTAATACAAAAAATAACAATAAAAGGTGCCTGAAGAAAACATACCTTTTTACATGAATACTATTGTGTATCTTTTACTTATGCTTTGTAGTCTGTAACAGACAGTAGACAATTTTAAAGGGAGCCTATAGACTAGCTGCAGTATAAGACATTACCAGAATAACCTCTACCAGTTGTTCCATATAGAAAAGACAACAGCAGCTCTTAAGTGGAGTTCATTTCACAACATTAAGTAACAGCAGTAATTAAGGTTTTTTTCCTGAACATAAAGAGCATTCATAATGGGCATCAGAAAAAAAGCAAATCAAATATATTGAACAGAGGCCCACTGACAGATCACCTTTAAAATGGGCTATATAGGGCAATATATATCTAGATCTGTTGTCTCGTGGTCAGGATGTAACACGTTTATTGGATTTGTATTTGTGTACAGAAAAGGGCATAATCTCACTACCGCACAAAGCAGATCCTTAAATATTAAATGATGTGGAAATTATAATCAATGTCTTAGCTACACAAGTCGATGCTTTGCTTATTAACCTTGTGTTTCAGCAGCTGGGCTCAGCTGCTAAGCAGAGAAGTACATGAAAACTTTCAGTGCAGTGATTGTTTTGTTAAAATAACATGAATGAATTATATAATCATGTTTCACATGAAATATGTTATTTTCATTATATGTTCACAACACTATTCATCCTGTGTCTCTGAATATTAAAGGGATATTCTTGTTGTTTAAAGTCATCCCTATTTGCAGGATAGGGTATAACTATGACATCAGTGGGTGTCCGATCACTGGGACCCTCACCGATCACGAGAATGGGGGCCCGTACCTCATGCAGCTCCCCTGAAAACCATGGAGTGGCTGGTCTTACATGCAGGCCGCAGATCTATTAATTTCTATGGGAGTTCTGGAGATAGTCGAGTACAGCGCTCGGCTATCTCCATAAGGCCTCATGCACACGACAGTATTGCTTTTTCAGTGTTTTGCGGTCCGTTTTTTACGGATCCGTTGTTCCGTTTTTTGTTTCCGTTGTGTTTCCGTTTCCTTTCCGTTTTTCCGTTCCGTTTTTCCGTATGCCATATACAGTATACAGTAATTACATAGAAAAAATTGGGCTGGGCATAACATTTTCAATAGATGGTTCAGGAAAAAACGGAACGGAAACGGAAGACATACGGATGCATTTCCGTATGTGTTCCGTTTTTTTTGCGGACCCATTGACTTGAATGGAGCCAAGCACCGTGATTTGCGGACAAGTATAGGACATGTTCTATCTTTTCACGGCACGGAAATACTGAAATACTGAAACGGAATGCACACTGAGACACTTCAGTATTTTTTGCTGAACCATTGAAATGAATGGTTCAGTATATGTTCCGTATACTGAGCTCAAAAAACGTCCAGTATACTGAACGCAAAATACTGTCGTGTGCATGAGCCCTAACTCCATTAGAAATGAATAGAGAGGCTGCGCACATGTGTGACCAGCCACTCCATTCTTTTCAAGGGAGCTGCAGGGGGCACACGGCCCCCATTGTTGTGATCGGTGGCGGTCCCAGCATTAGGACCCCCACCCATCTGATAGTTATGTGCTATCCTGTGGATAGCAGATAACTTTAACTAACCAGAATACCTCTTTAAATGTAGTGCAGTGGATATGGACCTACTGTGTCACTGAACAGATATGACTTAGGGCACTGCAGGGGAACCACCAGGTCACTACCTCTAAGCAATTTTTGCTCAGTGACAGATGACCCAAGTGGGTTTAAAAACATGAGTGCACAGCATCAAGAGGACAGAGAATACAAGGAGAATACAAAGGATAAGCCAATGTAAGATTATGCAGATTATGTTCAATTCGATAAAGAGGCAGAAGGTCGGGGCTGGTATCACAGGCTTAGTAGGGATAATAGGGATGTCAGACAGGAGTCAGGGCAGGCAGCACAGGATCAATATGGTAAACAGCCAGAAGTATGACATGTGGGGTCAGAACAACACAATAGACCACTGGCTGCAGGCTGGCCCTTTAAGAGCTAGGGAAGCATACAGTGGCATGCAAAAGTTCGACCCCTGGTCAAAATTACTGTTATTGTGAACAGCTAAGCAAGTTGAAGATGAAATGATCTCCAGAAGGCATAATGTCAAAGATGATGCATTCCCTTTTGTATTTTAAACACAAACTTTTTTTTTTTCATCTTTTACATTTTCAAAACAACAAAAAAGCAAAAAGGCCCAAAGCAAAGGTTTGTGCACCCTGCATGGTTAGTACCTAGTAGCACTCCCTTTGACAAGTATCACAGCCTGAAACACTTTTTGTAGTCAGCCAAGAGTCTTTCAATTCTTGTTTGAGGGATTTTTATCCTTTCTTCCTTGCAAAAGTCTTCCAGTTCTGTGAGATTCCTGGCCGTCTTGCATGCACTGCTCTTTTGAGGTCGATCTACAGATTTTAAATGATGTTCAGATCAGAAGACTGTGAGGGCCATGGTAAACATTCATCTTGTGCCTTTTGAGGTAATCTATTGTGGATTTTGAGGTGTGTTTAGAATCATTATCCATTTGTAGAAGTCATCTTCTTTTCAACTTCAGCTCTTTTATAGTTAGTGTTATATTTGCTTCCAGAATTTACTGGAATTTTATTGTATCCATTCTTCCCTCCACCTGTGAAATGTTCTCTTGCCATTGGCTGAAACACAACCGCAAAGCATGTTTGAGCCACCCACATGATTAAAAGGGTTGTCCGAGTTATTTTTTTTATTCTTTGAATGTTCCTATCTAAACAAAAGTAATAGATTTCCAGGTAATTAACTTCTTCTACAGTGGCAGCTCATATTTCAGAGTGTCACTTGGCCTGTGATATCAGCTTCTTTGCCTGCTTTGATGACATTCTTTAGACCAGCCTAAGGCTGCAGGAGAGAATGTCACTGAAATCTGGTCTGTGAGCTGTGCTTGCTGAAGAGACAAATTTTTTACGGACAAACTGGTAAACCATAATGACTGATAAAGATTACAAGCAATACATGTTTATAGCTCAATATATGGTAACACCTCATCACCAGCATTTAGTGTGACCTGTAACGGACATGTCTATTTTTGTTCACGGACACAGGAAAAAAGTCTCCTATTTTTACAGACTGTCCAGAACTTTCTAAACAGTTGGCAACCGTGTGCACGGGTCATAACTACTGATATCTAGAGGCTTATTTGTCTCATGCTGGTTCCATCTTTAGCTGAGAGCTGTCAGGCATGTCCAGTCCATTTAGAAGTCATCATCATAGAGACTTGATTGTCTGCTGCAAGCAGAGCTTGTCAGCACGAAGCCATACCCCCTGCACATTACTGGAGGCAGAATGGCTTAGCATTAGCTTTTATAACCCAATAAGCAGAAGAGGAATCCCAGGAACAGTGAAAGTTAACGGTGGGGGGGGGGGGGGGGGGGTGGTTTACTTGACTGGAACTGGTGAAATACTTTGCCTGTATCAAATGGAAGAAGCAGCAAGATGTAAATGGCCAGGAGAGCAACCAGAAGAAAGAATGTCTGTGAGGTCAGTGACTACTGGGAAGAGCTGCAGCATGAGAAGAGCCATCTGTGTCAGCTAAGATAACCAAGACAGGGCAGGGAGAAGTGAAAGGCAGTCTTAGCTGACACCCACAAACATTCATGAGAAGAACTTCACAAAATGTTGTTTCATGCCCCCACAGCTCTGCAACTGCATGTAAACAAAGGGGCCAGAACAGTACTAGGCATGTGTGTAAACAACATTTTTCTTTTGCTAGACCTCACTTATCTAATGTATATATTACTGATGCAGGAGAGGTTTTCTTCTGATGACTCTTTCATGAAGACCATATTTGTATAGGTGTCACTTAACAGTAAAACAATCTACCACTACTCCAGAGTCTGCTAAATCTACTTCAAGGTGGGAAGGGGGGGGGGAGGGTTATTTGCTTTTATAGCAATCCCACAAGCAGCTTTGAAATTTGCATCACCTGACCTTTCCTTATGATCACTGTGAAGTTTTAACTCTAAGGCCCTTTCACACGGGCGTCAGTTTTTTTGCCCGGATAAGAGCCGGGTGCGTTGCGGGAAAATGTGCGATTTTTCCGCGCGAGTGCAAAACATTGTCATGCGTTGCACTCACGTGAGAAAAATTGTGCATGTTTGGTACCCAAACCCGAACTTCTTCACAGAAGTTCGGGTTTGGGATTGATGTTCTGAAGATTGTATTATTTTCCCTTATAACATGGTTAAAAGGGAAAATAATAGCATTCTGAATGCAGAATGCATAGTAAAACAGCGCTAGAGGGGTTAAAAAAAAAAAAAATTTAACTCACCTTAGTCCACTTGATCGCGAAGCCGGCATCTCCTTGTGTCTCCTCTGCGCTGAACAGGACCTGGGGTGAGCTGCTGCATTAAATACCGGTTAATGACCTTTGATGACGTCACTCCGGTCATCACATGGTACGTCACATGATCTTTTACCATGGTGATTCACCATGGTAAAAGACCATGTGATGACCGGAGTGACGTCATCAAAGGTCCTTAACCGGTATTTAATGCAGCAGCTCACCCCAGGTCCTGTTCAGCGCAGAGGAGACACAAGGAGATGCCGGCTTCGCGATCAAGTGGACTAAGATGAGTTACATTATTTTATATTTTTTTTAACCCCTCTAGCGCTGTTTTACTATGCATTCTGCATTCAGAATGCTATTATTTTCCCTTATAACCATGTTATAAGGGAAAATAATAATGATCGGGTCTCCATCCCGATCATCTTCTAGCAACCGTGCGTGAAAATCGCACCGCATCCGTACTTGCTTACGGATGCTATGCGATTTTCACGCTTCCCATTCACTTCTATGGGCCCTGCGTCGCGTGAAAATCGGACAATATAGAGCATGCTGCGATTTTCACTCAACGCACAAGTGATGCGTGAAAATCACCGCTCATGTGCACAGCCCCATAGAAATGAATGGGTCAGGATTCAGTGCGGGTGCAATACGTTCACCGCACGCATCGCACACGCACGGAAAACTCGCCCGTGTGAAAGGGGCCTAAGAGGCAGTTTAACGTCCTTGGTCAAAGTTAACTGAGTGCACAAATCTCACAAACTTTTTCATGCTACTCCTTTAATTTTTTCACTCTTTATTCCTTTTGGAGATCATTTCATCTTCAACTTGCTTAACTGTTCACAGTAACATTAATTTATGAATGTCACTGTATGCACCCTACAGATTCAGAGATTAGCGAGCAGGAGGCAGGAAGGCCAAAAGAGACATACAGCATGGAACAAGAAGAACCACGCACACACTTCAGTGGCCAAGCCAGTCTGGTAAGGAGCAGAGGGAAGCCCCAGCCACTTACTGCAGGCAACATAGCAGTGCAGAGGGGTTGAGTATTCCAGTGGTTGTGCCTGTGGGCATAGACTGCTGATGCTATATCCAGATGTATGTTTTTTGATAAAGCATCAGATATACAGGTGAAACTCGAAAAATTTGAATATTGTGCAAAAGTCCATTTATTTTAGTAATGCAAATTAAAAGGAATTGCATTAGTGCAGCTTAAAATTTTAGTTTCGTGAAAAGGTTCAATATTCTAGGATCAAAGTGTCACACTCTAGTCAGCTAATTAATCCATACCCCCTGAGCAAAGGGTACCTCAAAATTAAGACTTTGGGGTTTCATAAGCTGTAAGCCATAATCATCCAAATTATAACAAATAAAGGCTTGAAATATCTCGCTTTGCATGTAATGAGTCTATCTCATATGTTAGTTTCACCTTTTAAGTTGCGTTACTGAAATAATTGAACTTTGCACAATATTCTAATTTTTCGAGTTTCATCTGTACTAACAATAGTAATAATTCATGTTTCAGTAAGCCATTTTGACCATTTTAATAGCATAATACCTCTGGGTGTAACAAAAAGCCAATCTGGAATTTAAAATGAATTTTGGGCCACTTAAGGGAACATAAATTATACCATATAAATGAGTCTAGATTATGTGCTGTGGTGAATAATAAATGAGGAAATAGTTGTAATGGCAGGTGTAATACACAATGTAGTTTACAATCAATTTTGCATGCAAAATAACTGTAATTTTCCATTAATATCATTGCTAATTCTGAGTTATATTAAAATTGTATCAAAACACTAATTCAACATAGATTTTATTCATTTTCTCCCAGCAATAATCATGATACATTAGAATTTGCTTGTCATCTGAGACATAAAGAGATGACAGTCTAAAATTGTACAAAATGTGCAATTCCCTGCAAAAAAACATGTGCCTCAATAGAGCTCCTGTAGAGCTAATCATGTTACTCCTACATTGCAAGATAGATATAGGGCTCTCCACACAATATTAATCAGTTGCATTCACACATGAAGTTTCATACTTATTGCAAGCCCCTTTCTGTAGGAAAAGAGATTTCTATCTGCCAGTAATGCATCCAGACGGTTGGTGGCCAAAATAGTTATGGTTTGGTGGGACAAGAAGATAAAACAATGGCAATTAGGTTCCACCAGTAATATTTTAACCACTGTATTCTCTAGAGGTTTTACCAATGTTCAGCAAAGAATTTTGCATAAACTAGAAAAGCCTCAGCGAAAATCAAAATTTCAAATGTGAATTATCACCATTTATCATGATGCCTGATTTCACTGCTGTGCATGTAAACTTGTGCAAAATTTAAATGTCAGATAGAATGTACCTCGGCTGTTTGATAGCGACAATACCGGAATGCACTAAATGAAAATCTCAAATTTGCTGCACATTCTCCTGTTGTCACTGAATTTCCCTAGATTCTTTCCAATGCCTCAGGCTAGCGGCAATTTGAAATGATCTTTATAGTAAAAGCTCCTGCTAACTATAATATAGGGTGAAGGAACGAAAAAATAAATAAAAAAATGCCGCGCTGTCACCATAGAAAACTCCAAGGGACCTAAGCATCTAGTCCATTATTGTAAAGTGTTTCTGGGATGTCAAAATCCTCCTCTTCAGATAATGAAAGTGGATACAAAACAATGGAAGAGTATACAAAACAATTTAAATACATACAAAGGTGCAACACCTACTCCTCATCAATAAACAAGATAAAAGGGGTTGTCTCATCTGAGACAATGCGGGTATATCGCTAGAATATGCCCCCATTGTCTGATAGGTGCGTTGGGACAAAGGGACCACACATTGATATGTTGGTGTATTCTTGTAAATTTGTTTCTTTTGCAAAGTTTTAAGATTACAAACATACGAGTAACGTCACTCTTCTTAGGGAGAGAGCACCTTAATCAGTGTGAGGAGACTTATAGGCCATACATGCTCCTCTGGAATTCTGGGAGGGAAGGGATGCAAATGAGCTCTTAACAAGCTCTGCCTCTAATACCACCAGATGTAAGGCAGCTATGCTTTCAATGTTCAGCTCTTAAAATAAGCATTGAGACATGACTTGGATATTAAATAAGCCAGCACCTCATCTGCAAACAGCCGTTTAGGGCTTTTTGCAGATGAGTTACTGGCTTATTTAATATCCAAGTCATGTCTCAAGGCTTATTCTAAGAGCTGAACATTGACTTATAGGATAGCTACTTATATAACTTATATCTGGTGGCATTAGAGGCAGAGCTTGTTGATTTTTGGGGCCTGTACTGGCCTACAGTAAAATGGTTATTCAGTGGCCGCCTAATGTACCTCCAGCCACATAATCACTTGTTCTTTTCTGTCAGGTGAATGCCTATTTTTGGGGGCCTGTACTCCCGTGGCCTAAAATAAAATCTCTTAGGCTCCACCATCAGGGCACATTTTTGAGAGTTTCCCTTTAAGACACATAAAAATGGCCCCTGATTAAAATACATTTTCTTTGTGGGAATTTTTGCCATTGATCCCCCTCGTCCATCACTACTTATTAATAAAAAATAAAACCACATACCGTATTTCCACCCCCATAAGATGCACTTTTCCCCTCCAAAAGTGGGGGGTAAATAGCAGTGCTAATTATGGGTGAATGCTGCCATTTTTACATCGCTAACACTGATACATCGCCGGCTGCGATGTTGCGCAGCGATGTATCAGCGGGGAAGGAGGAGGGGCTGGATGCTGGCAACTTGCAGTGGGGCCACTCACAGCAGTATATACAGTACAGACCAAAAGTTTGGACACACCTTTTCATTCAAAGAGTTTTCTTTATTTTCATGACTATGAAAATTGTAGATTCACACTGAAGGCATCAAAACTATGAATTAACACATGTGGAATTATATACATAACAAAAAAGTGTGAAACAACTGAAAATATGTCATTCTAGGTTCTTCAAAGTAGCCACCTTTTGCTTTGATTACTGCTTTGCACACTCTTGGCATTCTCTTGATGAGCTTCAAGAGCTAGTCACCTGAAATGGTTTTCACTTCACACGTGTGCCCTGTCAGGTTTAATAAGTGGGATTTCTTGCCTTATAAATGGGGTTGGGACCATCAGTTGCGTTGTGGAGAAGTCAGGTGGATACACAGCTGATAGTCCTACTGAATAGACTGTTAGAATTTGTATTATGGCAAGAAAAAAGCAGCTAAGTAAAGAAAAATGAGTGGCCATCATTACTTGAAGAAATGAAGGTCAGTCAGTCTGAAAAATTGGGATAATTTTGAAAGTGTCCCCAAGTGCAGTCACAAAAAACATCAAGCGCTACAAAGAAACTCGCTCATATGCAGACCGCCCCAGGAAAGGAAGACCAAGAGTCACCTCTGCTGTGGAGGATAAGTTCATCCGAGTCACCAGCCTCAGAAATCGCAGGTTAACAGCAGCTCAGATTAGAGACCAGGTCAATGTCCAACAGAGTTCTAGCAGCAGACACATCTCTAGAACAACTGTTAAGAGGAGACTGTGTAAATCAGGCCTTCATGGTAGAATATCTGCTAGGAAACCACTGCTAAGGACAGACAACAAGCAGAAGAGATTTGTTTGGGCTAAAGAACACAAGGAATGGACATTAGACCAGTGGAAATCTGTGCTTTGGTCTGATGAGTCCAAATTTGAGATCTTTGGTTCCAACCACCGTGTCTTTGTACGACGCAGAAAAGGTGAACGGATGGACTCTACATGCCTGGTTCCCACCGTGAAGCATGGAGGAGGAGGTGTGATGGTGTGGTGGTGCTTTGCTGGTGACACTGTTGGGGATTTATTCAAAATTGAAGTCACACTGGACCAGCATGGCTACCACAGCATCTTGCAGCGGCATGCTATGCCATCCGGTTTGCATTTTAGTTGGACCATCATTTATTTTTCAACAGGACAATGACCCCAAAGACACCTCCAGGCTGTGTAAGGGCTATTTGACCATGAAGGAGAGTGATGTGGTGCTGCGCCAGATGACCTGGCCTCCACAGTCACCGGACCTGAACCCAATCGAGATGGTTTGGGGTGAGCTGGACTGCAGAGTGAAGGCAAAAGGGCCAACAAGTGCTAAGCATATATGGGAACTCCTTCAAGACTGTAGGAAGACCATTTCAGGTGACTACCTCTTGAAGCTCATCAAAAGAATGCCAAGAGTGTGCAAAGCAGTAATCAAAGCAAAAGGTGGCTACTTTGAAGAACCTAGAATATGACATATTTTCAGTTGTTTCACACTTTTTTATTATGTATATAATTCCACATGTGTTAATTCATAGTTTTGATGCCTTCAGTGTGAATCTACAATTTTCATAGTCATGAAAATAAAGAAAACTCTTGGATTTAGAAGGTGTGTCCAAACTTTTGGTCTGTACTGTATATCTATACAGTAATCCTTAACCTCGAGTAACTTTAACTTTAAAGCAGCGCTTTCCTGTTTACTACCTTACAATCAAGCTCCGGTAACAGGCAGAGCGGGCGGAAGCGTAATGTCACAAACTTATATTACGCGCCTGCTCCTCCCACTTTATAAATGAAAGCAGGCAGAGCAGGTGCGTGACGTGAGTGAGTGACGTTACGCTGCCGGCCGCTCTGCCTGCTATGGGAGCTTGATTGTAAGGTAGTAAACAGGATAGAGCTGCTTTAAAGTTAAAGTTGCTGTACTCGAAGTTAAGGATTACTGTTTAGATATGAATAGTGCTGTGAGCGGCGGGGCCTGGTTTAGTGGTGGACACTGTAATGGGGGGATCTGTGGGTGACACATATAGCATAAAATGCTATATAGTGACATGCACAGATCCCTCCATAGCATGGTCATCCACAGATCCCTGTCCCCATAACAGTGTCATCCAAAGATCCAACTCCCCATAACAGTGCCACCCACAGATCCCCCATAACAGTGCCATCCAAAGATCCCCCCATAACAGTGCCATCCAAAGATCCCCCATAACAGTGCCATCCACAGATCCCCCCATAACAGTACCATCAACAGATCCCCTCCATAACAGTGTCATCCACAGATCCCCTCCATAACAGTGTCATCCACAGATCCCCCATAATAATGTCATCCACAGACCACCATTAGTTCAAAACCCACCGAAAGCACACCTTTTGGTTCAAAAATATATTTTTTCGTATTTTCCCCCTCAAAAACCTAGGTGCATCTTATCGGCAGGTGTGTCTTATAGGGTGAAAAATATGGTATATGTCAATACAATTGGTATTTATGAATATTGCAATGGATATGAAATAAAGAAATCTGGAACTTTAAAAAAAAATGTGCCAGCCTGCATCTCTCTCTGAGAACAGCATGGAAAATAATCTATTCCTTTAGTATTTCCTAGCTTCCCCTAAAAGTCTGCACTCTCTCTTAAAACTAGAGATGAGCAAATTTTAAAAAAATTTGATTCGGCTGGTTCGCCAAATGTAAAAAAAAATAATAAAATCTGAATTTAATTGCGGCATATCTCAAATGGCTATTTCCTGGCTGCAGAGAGCCTGTATAGTGGTGTATAACACTGTGCCTTGCAGTAACACGCATAGGGAGTCTGCTGTGGTACTGAAATAATACTGTGAGTCAGTATGACATGCATATTATAGGTGTCGCTCTTAGAATCACTGCACACGTCACTTATTTGGGCAGTCACTGGGCCAAAACGGACCAAATAACTCAAGTATGAACTCAGGTTTACAGGTAGATGTTAGCGCCAAGGAGAAACGGAGTCAATTCACACCGTCGCCAGCTGATTCCACATAGATGTCTACAGAACCTATTCTATTAAATAGTTATACAAGTAGAGCCCTCCAACAGAGCGGAGAGTGTGTCAGCAGTAAGTTTGTGTTGACTTCACTGATTATTTTGCCCTTCCTCTGATCTGTCAGAACAATAAGCCCCAAAAATCCGATCTTGCCTGTTAAGCATCTGCCTTCACTTGGTCAACATTTGGTCATTAATTCATCGGTATTGCTAATGCCAAAAACAACAGGAGTGGATCCAAAACAGAGATGACACGTGAATGGAATGTTTGCATGTCTTCTGTGTTTTGTACCCACTCCTTTTGGCTACCAAATCACAATCCAATTCTGATGGGAACAGAGAGGCCGTATAGCTGCTACACAGACATGATCCATTGTTAATCTCATTTTTCCTTCCTTCTGACAGATCAGAAGAAGGGTCAAATAAATGATGATGTCAGTCAGGCCGAAACGCTAAATATTGGCCCAGTCATGAAGTGGGGAGATTGGGAAGAGCATGAGAAGACCACAGAGTGGCAAATTGACAGTCTAGAGGTGGCAGCAGCATCAGGAGGAGGCCACAGGGTGGCACAATGACAGTGTGGAGGCGGCGGCAGCATCAGACGGCCACAGAGTGGTAAGGTGGCATAGTGTTGAGGTGGCAGCAGCATGAGGAGACCACAGAGTGGCAAGTTGACATAGTGTGGAGGTGGCAGCAGCTTCGGGAGGAGGCCACAGAGTGGCACAATGACAGGGTGGAGGTGGCGGCAGCAGCATCAGGAGGCCACAGAGTGGCACAATGACAGAGCATAGAGGTGGCGGCAGCAGCATCAGGAGGAGGCAACAGAGTGACATAATGATAGTGTGGAGGTGGCAGCAGCATCAGGAGGCCACAGAGTGGCAATGTGACATAATGTGGAGGTGGCAGCAGCATCAGAAGACCACAGAGTGACCCGGTGACAAAGTGGGGAGGTGGGTGGCAATATCAGTACCAGCTGAAGATGGTGGGTGAAAGAAGGAACACTTGGCATCAGATGTGTGGCACTAGGCGAGTGGCAGCAACAGAATAGTAGCTGAGGCAGGTAGCCAGAAGAAACCAGTCTCTTTCGTGAAAGTGTTGGTGTGGCACCATAAATGATCTAGTCAGATGCAACAGGCATTGGTGGGTGGAAATTCTGGCTGATCCACGCCTGATTCAGCTTGACAAAGGTCAGTCTGTACACATTTTGAGTGGACAGATGAGTTAATCTTGGAGTAACTATGGCCCCTACCTCGCTAATCACCCGCTCTGATGCCACTCTACTGGCTGGGCAGGACAGCTTTTCCAGGGCAAACTCGGCCAGTTGAGGCCACAAATCCAGTTTGGCTGCCCAGTAGTCCAGCGGATCTTCAATGTGGGGTAGCAGGGTATTATCCAAGTATGCCATGACCTGCTGGTTTAGGCCCTTCTCCCGTTCCAGCTGCTGCTGCAGGTGAAGAAAGCTGCTCATCAGCAACTCGACTCAAGTTGCTGCTGATGTCGCAGATAGGCAGCGGCCAACTGACTACATAGGATGTCTCTATAGTAGTTCAGTTTGTCCTCCCTTTTAGCAGATATAAAAAAGGCCCCCATTTTGGAATGGTAGCGAGGGTCCAACAAGGTGGAGAGCCAGAAGTTCAGCCCCCACAGGGCTCATGTGGCCATAAGATGTAAGCGTCACGTCTCGAGTACCTTGACCAGCCATATTTACCAGCATAAGTTCCAGGACATGGAGCAGTGAAATTACATTGTTCATCCAGTAGTCCTGGTGACTGACAAATAACGTGGCCTTCTTAAAGGTTCTTATCAAAAGGCAGGTGTCACACATGAGCTGCCACTGGCTGACATCGAAGTTACACAGGGGAGTACTCCTGTCCGCTTGGATCATCAAAAAATTGTTTATGGCCTTTCACTGTTTGTACAGTCGGTCCAACATATGGAGGGTGAAATTCCAACCGGTGGAAATGTCGCATATCAGCCTATGTTGGGGGATGCTATTCTTCTGCTGCAGCTCAAGGAGGGTGTGCTTTGCGGTGTATGAGTGGCTGAAGTGCATGCAAAGTTTCCTGGCCATTTTTAGGATGTTTTGCAGATAGGTTAAAGACTTGATAACCAGATTGAACACGTGTGCCATGTAGGGCGCATAGCTCAGCCCTCCTTGATGCAGCGCCGACACCATGTTCTTCTCATTGTTATCGGTCACCATGGTTCAGATTTTCAGTTGTCAATGAGAAAGCCAGGATTCGATTTCTTGATGGACACGGAGCGGTTCCTCCCCTGTGTGACTCCGTTCGCCCAGGCAAACAAGGTGCAGAACAGCATGACACTGCCTTGCCCTGCACATATGGTATGCTGGAGGGGCACTGTCAATTGTCCCTGCAGTGGAGGCTGAGGACGCGGTAGAGGATGAGGAGGCAGAGGCGGATATTGTTGCAGGACCAATGGTGTGAGAACGTGGGGGCGAAAGCAGCGTCACCTGGCCAAGTTGCTGGTGTGGCTGTGCAGAAACCACATTCACCCAGTGGGCCGTAAAGGACATATATTGTTCCTGACCGTAGTTACAGCTCCACACGTCGGCGTTGCCGTGCATTTTGGCAGACACCGACAGGCTCCAGGACTGGCTCACCTTCTGTTCTACATGTGTGTGCAGTGCTGTTACTGCCTTTTTGGCAAAGAAATGACCGCTTGGGACTCTCCACCTCAGCTTGGCACAAGCCATCAGTTCTCTGAAAGGTGCAGAGTTCACCACTTGGAAAGGGAGGGATTGCAGCACCAGAAACTTGGACAGGAGCACTTTCAGCTTCTGCGGCGTAGGATGAGTGCATGCATACTGTTGTCTCTTGACAATCGCTTTGATGATCGATTGCCGACAGAATGAGTGACGAGAAGTAGGAGAACAAGGAGCAGCAGCATCAGGACCGGTAGATGATGGGAAGGACAGACAGCTCTCTTCGGATGAGGTAGTGGAGCCTTGACTGCCTGAAACACTATGCACTGACTTACTGCCACCGCCTCCGTGAACCCGTGCACGGCTACTTCCCAGGCAGGTAGACTCCTGCAAAGCGGGTGGTCTACCCCGGGCACGTTTGGCTACCGACTTCCCACTGCTGCCACCCTGCTGACTCCCTGCCACGCTAACGACTTGCTTGCTCCACCGCTGCCTCACGGTCAAGCTGCCACCCTCTTCTCCCGATGATGAAACCCCTTCGTCACCCGGCTCCCAAGTGCAATCAGCTTCATCATCATCATCGAGTACTGTTTGCACGTCATTGATGTCCTACTCAACCGTCTCTGGATCAGGAGCCCGACTGCTCGCAACACCAGCTCCCATGCCACTCTACTCATCACTACATGCCTGACTAGTGGAGGAAGCGGCAGATGTCTCCTTTACATCTTGGCTTGCCAGTAGCTGCTGATGTCTAGTAGCTCATCCTCACTGTATAGTGGAGCTGAGCCCACAGCATACAATACTTCTCTTTTTGAGGGAACAGAAAAGGACAGGCAGGTTGAGGACAGGTGAGGGCACAGGGCATTCTCCCGGGACATGCCAACTAAGGGTTGTGTCTGACTATCCTACTGAATCTTGGCTGGGGGCCTCTGATGTCACTTGCGACGAAGTCAAAGTCAACAATTTAAGAACCGCTGGGTTGCTGGTCAAGACACCACCGCTAGCTGACACTGGGAGCTCAGGCCTCTCAAAGTGACCCCTGCTGCCATGGCCCCTTACACTGCTGCGGCCTGTGCATGCGCCAGAAACATTTAGGCCTCTGCAACTCCCCTGTGCAGGGCCTAGCACTTCTCTGTCTGACATACTGTTAGATCAAATAAATAAATAAAAAGGAAATTAAAACACCCCCAAAAAAGTCTGTAATTTCCTCACTTTGCGACAGGACTAATGAGCCCCCCCTCACTAATACACACAAAAAAGGGGTTTAGAACATATAACTGCACCACTGAACGGCAAATATATTTTACTTTTGCCACTAATACATGGCAAAAAGGGCTTTAGAACATATAGCTGCACCGCTGAACTGCAAATATATATATTTTTGCCACTAATACAAGACAAAAAGGGGCTTTATAACTCCACCGCTGAAAGGGAAATAGGCCCTTATTTTTTTACACTTATACATGCCACAGAAGGCTTTAGTACATATAACTGCACGCTGAATGGCAAATATATTTTACTTTTGCAACTAATACATGGCTTACATGCTGTTACCTCCCCTACTGAACCCTGTCCAATAAAAAAGGTGTGGAATGATTCCTCCCTATCCTTTCCCTTACACCTTGAATAATCTTTCCCTGCCTTTGTAAATTATTTTTTTAGCTCAATTAAGTTTTTTGTAGCACGGTCCCTAGCGTCTGCTGACGTCTCTTCCTGCACTAAGTACACTGGAAAATGGCAGAATCCAAGATGGCTAAGGCTATTTAAAGGGTTGTGAAACCACAGTGCTGGCTGTCTGCAGATTGGCTGCATGCATGGCATTATAGGTGATCCCAGAGTTCCTTGCTTTATGTTTTCACACGTGCAGCAGCCATTTTAAGAAAAAATTCAATATGTTACCACAAAGCATGAGGAAATTCGGTGCGAATCAAATTTTTCATGAAATTCGGATCAAATTCTACTTTGTCAACTTTGATTCGCTCATCTCTACCCAGAACCAAGTGCTGGAATCTTTTGTGTCCTCTTTACATCGCAGCAGTTGATGCATGCTTGAGAGCATAGTAGTGCCTGTCGGCCCATAGAAAGTAACTTAGAGCAGACGAGAGCAGCCCTATGCTCTTTCTATCGTGAGCCCGTCACACCACGTATTGATGGTTCGCAGACTTTCATCTTTCATTCAAGGGTTTGTGCAGACAAACATACATAGGGGATCATTTTTATCATATATACACAATTTTTCTGACATATATCTGTTGCAGATTGCAGCACCATTTATTTGCGCCACAGTCTGCAACTTTTTCCCGCTTACGCCAGGTCTAAAAAAGGGTGTGTAATGTGGGTGGGGAAGGGGTATCTCATTTATCATTTTCGACGCCTGTTTTTGTTGAAAATGGTCTAAATTTAAGCCAGCAAGGAAACTGTCTTACGTTTAGACTGGCGGTGGATGGACCAAAATTATGTAGCGTTGCCGTCCTCTACTTAACTTTGGCAGATCCACTGCCAGTGCAAGGGGTTAATAAGACCAGCGTCTAAAATGCCTGTCTTAATAAATGACCCCTATACTGTCTCCTCTTTGACAGGCATAAAAGTGGACATAATGATATAAGAATTTTTTTAAATACTTTAGTGCAAATCATTTGCCATGAATTATAGCTAGAACCCATGGACATCACCAAATACCAGGTTTTCTTCCTTGCAATGTTCTGCCAGGCCTTTATTGCAGCTGCCAATATTTGCTGCTGTTTAGTCTTCAGTAAGTGAACAGCATGTTTAATTGAACTGAGATCAAGTGATCCACTCAACAGTTGCAAAATATTCATTTTTTCCCCCTTAAACAGCTCTTAGGTTGCTTTTGCAGTATGTTGTAGGTCATTAACTATCTGTAATACAATGTGCTGTCTTATCAGTTTGGTAGCAATTAAGTCCAGAAATGCACTAGTCTTCAAAATTCATCCTGCTACATCTATCCACAGTCATATATCCACATGTCGGTAAACACAAGTGACCTAGTTCTACTGGCAGCCATCAAATCAACCATGTTTGACAGATGATCTAGTATCCTGTGAATCATGAGCTCTTCCATCCCTCCCTGCTGGGGCAGATTTGTCATAGACTCTACAGGGAAATTTCCCGGTGGGCAGATGCCCCAGGGGGCCACCCAAGTCCTCCTCTCTTCTGTTGACCTGGTACATAATGAGTTCTCAACAGAAATTAACGCTGAGAGAATCAGGTACTCATGTATCCAGTATTTTGCACCATGGTATTGTTGACCCTGCCTACTTGTGTTGCCCCACCTTCTGTTAATTTGGTCCTGCCTACAACATGGAGCCTCTTTTAGTTTAGTTTTTCCAGGGCCACTTTAAGTTCCCAGTCTGCCTTTGCTTCCCTGGTATTAGAAACATATGGCTTGCATGCACTGTGTATTTTCAGTCTTAGTAGAAAAAAATAAACCATTACCTTTTCCCTTCCAATGAGCCTGTGATGCAAATCCAATATGTCCACCATATTTCCTGTTGAATTCTGCCATTAACGCTTTGTATGGGTTCCGAATGAGCAAAACCGCTGCATCAAAAGATTCAATTTCCTTCCTTCCACTTTCATGAGTTTTGATGCAAATGGTACGCCCATTTCTCCAATGGTCTCGCTCCCCTTTAAAGCCTGCACAATATACAGAGAGAAAAAAAACTCTTGCCAAAACTTTTGTTAAATTATAAAATGGTCTAATAGTAGACAATGTCATATTAAAGTAATCAACTACACAACTACTGTTTTATGGCAGTGCTATAATATGTTACTGTGCCATCAAAGTACATGTTTGATACATAATACAAAATCTAAATAACTACTTCAATTGATCAATTTTTTATGCATCACAAAGCATTACATAATAGATCCTATGGATGGCACCACAAAACTATTTGGACATGAATACAGTTGTTTGACTATGCAGAATCCCCCATTACTACATTACCATTTGCTCTTCTGCTTCTTTATTTACTGATAATAGAGAAGAGCATTTATAAAATTGGCCTGGATATTGTATTGTATTTTTAATCATGAGTCTACTTTAGATGCGTGGGTGATTCTTTTCCAATAATTACTATTTAAGGTATATTAGGCTGTATATGTTGTTCAGCCACACATGTCACAATAGTCATATGGCATAGTATCCTAAGATGGATGTATTACTTTAACATACTGTATAGTTAGGTAATATAAATGATACAGAGAACTGTTTCTCAGAACCTTGGATGGGCCTTGATTTGACACTATGGGCCTTGATCCCTGCACTATAGCATATTAATGGTGTGGGATTTAGCCAGCTGGCCAAGTGATTGGGCATTCAAATATTGGATCTCCTGCTGATAAAGGCAGTCAAGGGACGCAGAGAGGAGACAGAAGCTGTTTTCACTGCTTCTGTCTTCTCTATTGTTAAATACACATCACAAAAAATATAAGAAATACAGAAAAAATATAAGAAATATATAGAAAATAATACAAGATTTTTTTTATAAACAAGTACACAAATAAATTAACCCATTCCAAATTACCATTCCCCCCAAATCACTGTTGCAATGCTAACGGAATCTGGATTTACAAAACAGGGCAACAATAAATCAAGATTTATAGTAGACAATAGCAAATAAAAGTGTATTTTTAGGGTAATACTAAATTATCCCCAAGAAATTCTAAAAAAAATATTTAAATTAAGCAAATTTTTTATTATTTTTTAGGCTATAAACTTAAAAAAAAAAAAAAAACATGAATGGGGATGTTTATCAAGACTGGCGTTTTCTATTGCTGGTCTTGATTCCCCATGCGACAGACTTAAACCTACGGCAAAGAAAAATGTGTGTTTTTTTGGCGTTTAAACCTACGGCAGCCTGCTAACTGCCGTAGACTTCTGTCTTAATTTACAACAGTGGGACCTGGCCCTCCCGCCCTCATCACGTCCCCTTGTCTTACATCTTCTGAAAAGTTTCCAGAAAGGGGAAAATAAAATTTTGCCACAAATATGGTGTGCGACAAAATGTGCGACTTTTGGACTCCACAATAGTGATATAAATCCTAAGAAACATGTCTCCCAATGTGTTTAAAAATGCTATTTAAAAAGTCACAAAAAATCTATTAAACTGTCGCATTAGAAGAACAGATTATGCTTTGCCTGACCCTTAAGATTAAAATTACGCTGGTTCTGAACCGGTTTCAGTATAAACAGTTTTTTATGTGCTGTAGAGAATGCTCTGTCCAGATAATGTTTGCCTAAAGGTGGATTTACATGAACCAATAATCGGCCAGATTATCGTGAATGACTAGTTTTGATAATCTGGCAGTGTAAATTTGCGCCAATCACCCGATGAACAATCATTCATCGGGTGAGCCTGTCGTTCGTGCAGACACCATCAATCATTGTTTGTGGGCAGCAGATCGGATGGCTTAAACAGCGATCTGCTGCCCATGATTCTGTGTGAGGGCGAGCAATCACAATAGCAATCCCTCGTCCTCATACTGTGAAGGGGATCACAGCATGTAAATGCAGCGCTTCACCTCCACTGAACGAGCAGCCGACTGTTGGGAAGGAACGCTTCTTTACCGACAATCAGTTGTCTTACACCCGCCTTAAGTTTTTGTCTGATGTGCCTTCTGTTGTTCTTTTAAAGGGGAGCAGGAGATTGCATTTACTGTATTATTTGTTTTTCAAGCTCATTTTCTTCATAACCATTTATGCTAGAAATGAAATTGTCTGCGCTGACAGATTCCAATTCTATATCAATGACCCCAAGTCCTTAGTGAGACAAAGAGAGAGGAGAACTATGAGCAAATAAACAAACAATCTTTAAGCAAATGATTCTAGCCAGAGGAAAGAGATGATGTAAGTAGCGGTATTACATCAATTATGGATGTGTAATTTGTTTTCCTGAGTTATGCCAGGCAGCAGAGTAGCATGGTGGCTAATCTAATAGTTGCCTGGATACATTGTTGCTTAGTCAAATGTGCAAAAAAAAAAAAAGCCCAGAATACACATCCAATGCTGCTTGACATTTGTAAAGTACAAGGAAATATTTCTAATGATATTCTCAAAAAGAAATAGCACGCATGAGGAAAGGACTTGACATGAATAGATCTAATCAAGGCTGAAGATTCCTTGGAAGATTGCAGATAAATATCTGTGAGTAGAACAAGTTCTGTATATCCTTGTGATTGATTGCGAAGCAGATCATATCAGTTTAGAACTGCATGACCCAGCTTATCTTTCTGCTGGAGGATCGCAAGCTGTTTCTCTTAAGAGTGCGGGTTTATTGGAGCCAGTAATACAGTAATCTTCTGCCCATTGGACTACAATCAGATTATTTTTATTCAATGTAATGCTGGATTTATACTGTCCAATCCAATTATTGGGAATGAACGTTACTGTGAACAGGCATTCCCAATAATTGGCCCATGTAAATGTGCCGCCAATAAAATCATCATTTATGCTGCACATGAAATCGTTTCTGGGTAGCAGATCGTGCTCTCTAAACGACACTTTCTGCCCAGACACAAAGGATCTGTATGGGGCCGAGTGATGGCAGTGGTGATCGTTGATCCTCATACAGAGGAGGTGGTCACTGCATGTAAATTTAGCTCTTCACCTCCACAGACGAGCAGGTAGTTATCCAAAAAGGACACTTTCTTCCTGATAACTGCCTGCTCATTGGTACTTAAAAATGCACCTTTAGCATTTATTGGTAGTGATCTTACTGATCATTTACACTCACCTAAAGAATTATTAGGAACACCATACTAATACGGTGTTGGACCCCCTTTTGCCTTCAGAACTGCCTTTATTCTACGTGGCATTGATTCAACAAGGTGCTGATAGCATTCTTTAGAAATGTTGGCCCATATTGATAGGATAGCATCTTGCAGTTGATGGAGATTTGAGGGATGCACATCCAGGACACGAAGCTCCCGTTCCACCACATCCCAAAGATGCTCTATTGGGTTGAGATCTGGTGACTGTGGGGGCCATTTCAGTACAGTGAACTCATTGTCATGTTCAAGAAACCATTTTTACATTCTTCAACAATCCAATTTTGGTGAGTGCAAATTGTAGCCTCTTTTTCCTATTTGTAGTGGAGATGAGTGGTACCCAGTGGGGTCTTCTGCTGTTGTAGCCCATCCGCCTCAAGGTTGTGCGTGTTGTGGCTTCACAAATGCTTTGCTGCATACCTCGGTTGTAACGAGTGGTTATTTCAGTCAACGTTGCTCTTCTATCAGCTTGAATCAGTTGGCCCATTCTCTTTTGAACTCTAGCATCAACAAGGCATTTTTGCCCACAGGACTGCCGCATACTGGATGTTTTTCCCTTTTCACACCATTCTTTGTAAACCCTAGAAATGGTTGTGCGTGAAAATCCCAGTAACTGAGCAGTTTGTGAAATACTCAGACCGGCCCGTCTGGCACCAACAACCATGCCATGCTCAAAATTGCTTAAATCACCTTTCTTTCCCATTCTGACATTCAGTTTGGAGTTCAGGAGATTGTCTTGACCAGGACCACAACCCTACGTGCATTGAAGCAACTGCCATGTGATTGGTTGACTAGATAATCGCATTAATGAGAAATAGAACAAGGTGTTCCTAATAATCCTTTAGGTGAGTGTAGATGCAGACATTATTCAGACCACATTATGGTAGAAAAATTGTTTTTGAAAAAAATGCCATAGTTCACATATGAAATGAATATAAATAATTATGACTTCACAGCCAGAATTGATATAATTACCATTTTAACCTATTTGTACATTTACCAGTGACATATCAGATTTCCATGGAACTGGTTCTTATTATTATAGATACAAGTAAGGATCATTACAATAAATATCTATTCTGTATTGTTTTTGGCTGCATGATTTGTCTGCATGATAGTCCCTTAGTTAATGATGGGGTTACTAGTTCCTGCACTTTTATTGACTTTCCCCTTGCTAGAACAACGACATGTCTCCCTGACTAAAGTTAGAACCTTATAACTTTTGTGTTGCTCCTCCTATTTAGATTGTAAGGTTGGTCATACACGAGAAATCTTATAGTTCATTCAGATGACAGCCATTTCTCCCCATCTTCCCATACATATGCAGACTTGGCTTGGCCAAGAACGCATGTGTTGTGAATCGGTAAAGAGAGGAAAGCCTCTGCCAGGCTCTTCTGGCAGTAGATTAAGGCTACTTTCACACTAGAGTTTTTGCTGGATCCGCAGGGTTCCGCAAAAACGCTTCCGTTACTGATAATACAACCATCTGCATCTATTATGAACAGATCCGGTTGTATTATCTTTAACATAGCCAAGACGGATCCATCATGAACTCAATTGAAAGTCAATGGAAGACGGATCCAATTTCTATTGTGGCAGATTGTGTCAGAGAAAACGGATCTTGCATTGGGGTTCATGCCGGATCCGTTTTGCTTCGCATCCCAGGACGGAAAGCAAACTACAACATGTTGCGGTTTGCTATCCGGTATGGAAACGCAAATAAGCGGAACGGAATGCATTTTGGAGCATTCCGTTCAGTTTAGTTTTGTCCCTATTGACGATGAATAGGGACAAAACTGAAACATTTTTTTCCGGTATTGAGCCCCTATGACAGATCTCAATACCGTAAAACTAAAACGCTAGTGTGAAAGTAGCCTAAGTCCCTGAGAACAAAAGAATTGGAGGAGAGTCGGGAGGCCTCATGTACACATTTGATGGATGGCCAAACCCGCCAAATTCAGTGGGTTAGACCATTATAGATCTAATGAAATTGGCCAGCTTATCTCTTTCTAACAAAACTGGAACCAGTCCTGTACCTCACATGGATTCAGAGCTCCCCCTATTCATTGCTCTGCTAGATTTATTTCAAGCTGTCAGCTCAATGGATCTCAATGGATATGTCCTTTCTCAGTGGAGGAGCATGTCCGATAACTGGGACAGCCCCTGATAGGAGATATGGCAGGTGAAAGATGGAGCTGAGCATGTGCGGCTACTTCAGAGAAGTGAATAGATAGATCAATAGAAGGATAAATAGATATGAGATAGATAGCTAGATAGATAGATATGAGAAAGATAGATAGATATGAGATAGATAGATAGATAGATAGATATGAGATAGATAGATAGATAGATATCAGACTAAAACTGTACTTGTTCAATAATATGAAATCTATATTGATATTGATGGATTTGCCCCACCATATTACTATGAATATTAGTGCATGGCATCAAGTATAATTTCATCTTTGCCAGTTTTTCTCCAGCGCATATGCAGAAATGTGCCTATTATGTTTCTTTTCACAACAAGTACAGTAGTCGATTATTTTCTCTCCGCTAAAGATCTTGGGAATGACGTTTATGTGAACAGACTGCTGACGCTGCGCTCGTTGTCTGGGTAGCTTTAGAGTGCGCAGCTGCTGACCTTTCCTGAGCACCAGCACTTAACAGCACAGCTGGAAAAGCGGGACGCTGCCATCAGAGTCTTACAATCTGTTTAGGTACTTACACTTTATGCCTCAACCCACCTTTATTATACAGTGATCCATCAAAGTAATAGCTTCCAGTATAGAAGCCGGTAGCCAGTTCTATTAGATGTCGGGCCCAGGTATTTCCTGCACCAGGAAAGCTTGCCAAGGCAATAAGTTGTTTAGCACGATTTGGTATAAATCTCCTGTCCATACACCGGTTATCTAAAAAAAATATGATTAATGTCAATATATTCTAGCTGATTAGATCTTTTAAACAGACATTGTACTATAGCAGCATCAATTTTCGTAGAAGATAAACTTCATTTTACGGGTGTATGAAGTAGCATCCACAGTTATCAGTTCTAACACATAGATTTGATTACCAGAGAAATAGGTCAAGTAATACTTCATGTGAATAGATACTGTGTAAATGCAAACTAAGGGTACTTTCACACTTGCGGCAGAGGATCCCGGCAGGCAGTTCAGTCGCCGGAACTGCCTGCCAGATTTTTTTTGCATTATTAAAGGTCTGCGCATGCGCAGATCGGAAAGCCGGATCCGTTTTGCCGAAACACTTAATGCCGGATCCGGCACTAATACGCTTCAATTTAAATTAAAGCCGCATCTGGCATTCCGGCAAGTGATCAGTATTTTTGGCCAGAGAGAAAACTGCAGCATGCTGCAGTATTTTCTCCGTCCAAAAAACGGAAGAGGGGCTGAACTAATGCATCCTGAACGGAATGCTCTCTATTCAGAATGCATTAGGATAAAACTGATCAGTTTTTGTTCCTGTGACGGAACTCAATACCGTTAAACAGAAACGCTAGTGTGAAAGTACCCTAAAGGAGACATATCTTAGGCACACGTGTCTCATTGTTCTTGGTCTTTAACTCTCAACATGCAATATCCCAATAGCTAGGGAATAGTTAGCGCTATACCTATACTATTTCTATATTATTCCTTTATTATTTTTTGCAATTATTTATCAGCTCCAGGACATATCAGCGCTAAATCCACAGTTTTTACTGGTGCCTGTCTTCTTACCCATCCCACTACTAAATTCCTGTCATACTGAAGTGCAATGGAAAACAGCACTCTATAGTTGTTTTGGTTCATTACATGTTAAATGTATTCTTTATCCAGCCAACAAAGTGCATCATAGACCTTACATGGCAATGCTTTGAGCTATCAATGTAAGAGCTGGTTTATGTGCACACATTGCCTGTCAGCAGTTATGTATAATCAGCAAAAACAGGTTGACCTGCAAGTAGTGTTTAGATGATTTTTTATTTTAGTATTATGATTAGTATTATGATTTCTGCTATTATTAAAGAGAACCAGACCGCACCCCACAAAATGTATGAGATTTCCAAGAGTTGCCCCCTTTCTCCTCTTTTCCTGCATTTATACCTGGCACAAGACATGAGCAAAGTTCTCAAAACTTCGATTTGGCTGCTTTGCTGAATTTCACAAACAAATTTGCTTTGTGGTGAATTACTTAGCGATGGTGCCCAAACCCGTCTTTGAGCCCCTCAGATGCCGCGTCTGAGATGACCATTGAAGGCTGTCAGTAGTTAATCTGTTTAAAAAAATTATTAAATATATTCACTTTATCCATTTGCTCACAAAGAGTCCGCCATGGCCATCTTGATTGAAGATCCCTAGCGAAATCTCACGTGGTGTGTAATGACGTCATCATGCTGGACGGCATGGTGACGTCATGCATCACTGCGCAGGAGATTTAGCTCTGCATGTTCAATCAAGATGGCCATGGCAGACTCTTCGTGTGAAAATGGATGAGGTAAGTATGATTTCTTTTTTTTTACTGTTATTCTAGGGAAAAATTGATTAGTTACCATAAATCGCTCAACACTATCTGACACCCAATATGCAAATTAGACTATTGGTATGCTAATTGTATCTACTAGGTGGCCCTAGCCATCCATCGTTCACTGTATATGAACTTTCGCTGCTCTGACACTGGACAGAGGAGAGTGAGAGAGCAGCTTGAGTGGCAAGATCCAGCGATATCTCTAAGACACCAGGGGGAGATTTATCATCTCCCATGCACCTGAAAAGGGGTGCTAAAAACTATGTGTTTGTTGCTTTTTTTTTTAAAGAATTGTCGCATCTCCCAGTTTTTATGCTGCCTCACCACTTTTCTGAAAGTAGGGATGGCTATCAGCTGGGACAAATTTCTCTTCATTTATGCCAGTTTTCTGGTGCAAATGTAGCCAGCAATCTATTGCAGCTCTGAAAATGTGTAAAAATGTGGGTCTCACTCCCCTTTTTCTAAAATTAACATCCACAACTCTCCCTTGGTTGAACTTGATGGACTTATTCCTTATTTCAACTGTATTAGGCTACTTTCACATCATCATTTTGGCTTTCCAGTTTTGAGGTCCGGCAGAGGATCTCAAAAGCAGGCCAGAATGGTTTAGTTTTCTCCCCATTAATTGTCAATGGGGACAAAACTGATCAGGATGCATCAGCATGTATCAGTTCCGTTTTGTTGCATGTTGTAATCGGGCACAAAACCACAACAAGCTGCGGTTTTGGGTTTGGTCTGCGAAACAGAAAAAACTGGATCCGTTTTTTTCCTGCATATGTTTTGTTCCATTTCAAATTAATATATCTGCATAGGAATGGAACAGATGCATAGTGTTGTATTAAATGAAACAGATTTGTTTTATTCAGGTTTTGAAATCCTCTGCCGGATCTCAAAACCTGAATAAAAAATGCAGATGTGAAAGTAGCCTTAACTATATAACTATTGTCCTATTTTCTTGGAAAGGGTTGAAGCATGGAAAGTTCACACCCAGTGGACATAATTACCATACAATAGCCTATTTTGGAAAATTGAAGGAAAAAAATATTGGCGAAAATAGTGCAGGGAGGGAGGAACTCTTGGAAAAAAGGAAAATGGCTACAGTAAAAGGGGAACTAGAGGAACAAAGGTAGTGTAATGTGGTCTTTCAGTTTCTTGGGGTAGTGACAGGTCCTCTTTAAGCTACTTTTATTAGCCACTTCATATTTCTTTGTTTTACCTACCAATGTTGTCTATATTTCACAGAGGCAGCAAGCTATGGAAGTTTAAAATAATAAATTAAAGTGACTTCCACCTATTTTTTTTGCCTATGGTCCTCCTAGGGGAATTTATCAAGCCCTGCACCCCAAAATGTTGGCTTAAAAAAGTATGGGCTTTCCGACTTTTTGGAGAATTTCAACTTTTTGAACACTGTGTCTTCCAGTGCCACTTACTTATTTGAAGTGAAAATTTGGCCAGAATTTCAGAGTAGATAACATTTGTGACATATTTAAAAAGATGGAAATCCATGCCCGGCATTCCCCAGGCAACCTTTTACTGAAACGGGCACAACCACATTGCAAATTATTTATTACTGTGTGCCATTTAAAAAAAATTGGTGCAGAAGTGCAAAGCAACTCCAGTCTAAAAATTATCCTCAAATCCCCCCCCCCCCCCCACTATGTGTTGATACCTAGTGCAGGGCCTAGAACAGTGATGGTGAACCTTTTAGAGACCGAGTGCCAAACTTCAACCAAAAACCCACTTATTTATCGCAAAGTGCCAACACGGCAATTTACCCTGAATACTACAGTCCAATATAGTACATCTTCTATGTACTTTTTCATTTGGCTATAATAACCTGCCTACATTTAGTGCGCTGCTTGTGCTGTACATAGTGCGCCCTGCGCTGATGAATGGCGGGTAAAGTCTAAGGCATATTGGTATGCCTTAGACTTTTTCCAGGGTGCGGGTGCTCACAGACAGGGCTCTGAGTGCCGCCTCTGGCACCCGTGCCATAGGTTCGCCACCACTGGCCTAGAATGTACACGGATTCAAAAACATCTAGAAGGAAATCCCTGTGTCGAGTACCACCACTTTAGACCCCAGACTAGGCATAATAAAATGCATCAGTCTTACCCAAAACTGGTTCTTTAGTGCATATTCCATTGGTTAACCTAAACTATCAACTAATTTATGAACTTATTTGGTTTGATTGACATTCATCTATATTTTTGTCTATGTATGGTGCAGGCTAACCTTCAATATTATTCACTATTTGAAAAATCATTCATAAACTTTACATATTTGGTATTTATGTCTGAAATCAAAATAGGTGTTAGATGCAGCATTCACTTGTCTTAATGCCCTGCAATTACTACAGGCAGCAACACAATATTTTCTTGAAAGGGTTATGGAAATATGACATAGCCAATGTGTAAGACATAAGTACTCCAGGGACCAAACTATCCATTACATTTAGAGAGAGTTACAGGAACGTGTCTGTAGTCCTACCTTGTACTTGTGTTTGATACACTACGAAGTAATCCGGTGTGCCACAACTCTCAAATTCCTCTCCGATACATTTCTGAGCACACAGCTGCTCATCTTCCCGCTCGTGAAGTGTGAAATAAGTTGTGGGAAAAGCACAGTGACAGACTGTTCCTGCAAGTGCTGCCAATGGATATTCCTGTGGGAAGTCAATGAGAACAGTAACTTAGTGTAATAGAAGAAGAAGGCAGAATGTCATATATTTCCACTGATGTCACTCAATCTTTCACATTTTCTTCTCAAACATTTATTAACTAATTTACACTTTGTATCCTTATTTTAATTTGTTAAAAAATAGGTACTAGCATTACAGGGTTAATAATAGCCAGTAGCAGTTAGAGTACCTAGTAAAACATTGACAAGTCTACACAAAAGCAAGAATGCTCCTATATTGTCACTTTCTTTTGTTAATTTATAACACCCCAAAACCCAAAAACCCAATTAATAGCCACATTATTTCATTTATTTCTTGGACAATTTTTTCCCAGCATTCCTGGTAATGCTGGCAAATATGTGGCATGGAGGGGGCAGCACAAATGGGACCTGAAATGGATTTTACCATGGAGTGTACAAATACATAGTATAAGTACAGATGAGTACAGACTAATTATTTTAGCTTGCTACGTAATTAGTGATACAGTGTTTGTGTTAGAGGAAACAGACTTTGAGTCTATCCCCTCTCGGATCAGTAAGGCTACTTTTGCATCTCCGGTGAAAATAGAATGGAACCGACAAAGTGCTGGAGGGCACATTGCGCATTCGCGGCTACCCTCTATTCTTTTCTATGAGAGTGCCGAAAGTAGGCGAGTGGCTGCTCGGAAGTCCTATTGAAATGAGTGGGAGGCGCACTTTGCAAGCGTGACTTCTGCTCCTTTCACTTCTTTGAGGCTGACGGAAATAGCCGAGCCAGCATTTGGCTATTTTTGGTGCTCCCATAGGAATGGAGGGCAGCCAGGCATGCGTGGTGCGCCCTCCATCACCTTGCGCACTCTGCTCTAAGTATAGATGTGGCTCCCAGAGGTGGGACCCGCACCTATCAGACATTGGGGGGACATCCTAGCGATATACCGTCAATGTCCAGGAAGGGAATAACCCTTTAACCAATTACAATGCTGGTTGAAAATCAATGTTGGGTCACCTAAGGCCAGAAAAATTGACAGCATCAAACTATGTGCCGCTTTCTACCTTGCTTACTACTTAAAGCGGCTCTGTCACCAGGATAAACTCTATACAACTAGGCATATAGCCATATAGGCATATAGTGGCAAAGGTGTCAGAAATAAATTAAAAGTTGCAGATTTTGTTGAAAACATTTGTGACAAAATGTGTGACTTTTCTAGCCAGAAAACTGGTGTGCAGTGTTACTACATGACCCCCAGTTTATTGGATAAGGCACACAGGTCTGTAGAAAAAAGGATAAAGCTGACTAAAATGGTACTTTTCTTTTAACTGTAGATACCAGCGTTCAGGAGAAATGTGTACTTTTATTGATATGCAAATGAGCCATTGGAGCACCAATAGGTGGGCTTATGCAGTTTGGGCACTGCTCTGGCGACACCCCTGGTGCTCCAAGCTAACGCCTCTTTCCTTAAAAACATGCCCCCCTCCCCTTAGATTGAAAGCGCTATCTTACGCCTCCACACTCGCTCGTTAGAACAGCGTGTGCACACAATGTCTTCAGCTGCTTCCAGAGCAGTGAAGATGAATACTGCGCACAGGTTCAGTGACATGCGAGTGCGCAGGTGCAAGATAGCACTGTTAGTCAAAGGGGGAACGCGTTTTTAAAGAAAATGGACGTTAGTTTGGAGCACCAGGGGCATCACTCAAACTGTATAAGCCCGCCTCCTGATGCTCCAATAGCTCATTTACATATAAATAAAATTCACATTTCTCCTGAATGTTGGAACCTACAGTAAAAAGAAAGGTACCATTTTAATCAGCTTCATCAATCCTGCCAGGCTATATTTCTGGTTGTATAGGGTTGATCCTGGTGACAAAGCCGTTTTAAAGAGATTGTACAATGCAAAGATATTAACAACCCATCCTGAGGATTGGTCATTAATATCAGATCATCGGCACATTTTTAGGAAACTTGCCATTGATCTAATCTGAATGTCTAGTGCTTACAAAGTCATCCGCTGGATCAAACAGTTATCTAAATGCAATTGTTCATATTAAAAGTAGGGTGGCTCATTATAAAACGAGCCAATTTCTGCACATTAATCACTTAAAAAATCTAGCAGACTTCAATGAAATCATCCCCTTTGATGCTGAACTTTTAACTTTTATTACCTGCAGAGTGATTACCAGACAGAATCTCCGGCAACGTTATCTAGATATGAAAGTGCGGAAATATGAGGGAGAATTTCTAAAACTGACAGACAATTTAACACCATGCGCCGAGTTACAGCAGAGCTAATCAAATGGGACTAAGATCACAGATTTTATTTACAAGCTGCTTCCTCAGGGAGAAATTGTGGAAGTGCCTAAAATGTGAGACATCAAAAGTACTGCACAATATAATTTATATATCTATTCCTTATTACGTATTATTTCTATATATACAGCGTATTAATGTAGTCTTCTTTATAAATTACTGCCGTTCTGCTACAAGTCAATTTGTTCTTGTCACTTCCTTCCCCCAAAAAGAGCGTATCATATCTGTACTTAAGGCTGCAACACACTAAGGACATTTTGATGGCATGCCTGATGAGCACAGAATGACATCTGTCACACTTGGAATACTGTGCAATCTATGGAAAGCGTGTTGAAAAGAAGAAGACAAACAGATTGATATATTTTATTCATAGAAAAAGAAAAATTAATAAATAATTTTAAAAACTTGAGAAACAATGGAAAAAATTATAGGAGATCTCAGAGTGTGAATCGGAGTACTTTCAGTAGAATAGATTCAGACCTAATCTTATCGACCATCATATTTTTGCCGAATCAAACCAAAATTATGGGGGTCATTTATTATTTTGAAATATGCCTAAATGATGTGTATTTCAGGCGTGACTTTTTCCCACTCATACCAGGTATAAAACTGTGGGCGAGGCATGGACGGGGAAGAGGCGGGCCGGCAGTAGAAAATGGTCTAAACGTTTACATTTAGAACTGGCGCTGGATGCACCAAACTTATGGAGAGGCCGGCGCCTCTTCATAACTTCGGCAGAACCACGGCCAGTTTCATGCTTTATTAAGACCGATGTCTAAAACGCCGGTTTTTATAAATGTGCCCTTAAATTTTTGAGCGATTTGTTCATTTCTACTTAGAAATCCAGTGAGTAGTCCTACTGAGTGGTTGACACAGCCTTACCTGTATCGCTGTTCACACAGGGAAAACCTCTACATGATAATCACTGAGAAGGACAACCCACTGGACTCCTAAGCCTAGAATGGGCAGAGATTTTAATGAATAACTGACAAGGTGTGCTGAATTCTCGTCACAAAACTATATATCTGCTCAGCTCCTTCTGCCTTAACCATGCCGCCTGCAGATTACACTGACTGTTCATAGTGACAAGTTCCCTTTAAGGCTCATGCACACAACTGTATACCAGCTTTCTATACAACCTACCAGTTATGGAACTGTAATATGATAGCCATAGAGGTTTATAGGATCCTTCTGCGCCTCCATATGCCTCTAATTAAGGCCTTATGCACACAGTTGTATCTAATTTTCAGTATGCAAAAAAATTGGGCAGCTTTCTCACACATTCAGTTTTTTCTCATTCCCATCAATAGCAATTGCTAGTCTCATCTTCAAAAACAGACAAGAATAGAACATGCTTTGGGGGCCATTTACTAAAAAAAACAGCGTTTCACACACCAGTGTTAGTAAAATTCCTTTTAGTGGAAGATCACATGCCTCTTAATAAATAAGTTGCATCTTCTGCTGTCCATGCTCCAGAACATACATTTACTCCATCCATCCGCTGGTAAATGTGCCTCCTCCTCCTGCCCACATCCCATCCACTTTTTTGAAAAATCAAACAAAACAATAGATGATCTTAGGGAGACCAACCACAAAAAAACACTGTGGCGCCTCATTTAGCATAGCAATTCAAAGTGTAAAGCTCCCTGGGAAACAGTCATATGCAAAATAACCGTGGAGCCGCAGTTACGGGTCTTCAACACAATGAAAGCCAGATATCCCTCAAAGGAAGGAAAAACCATCAAAGTTGTGTCCCCATTATAGTGATCTCTATAATGGGTGCATCCATTTGCTTGTTTTTCCTTCCTTTGAGGGATATCTGGATTTTACTGCATTTAAGACCCATAACTGGGACTCAACAGTTATTTCGCATATTACTTTTTGGAAAAGTGGCAAAGGTGTCGGAAATAAATAAAAAGTAGCAGATTTTGTTGAAAATTTGTGACTTTTCTAGCCCAAAAACTGGTGTGCAATGTTACTACATAACCCCCAGTTTATCGGATAAGGCACACAGGTTTGTAGAAAAAAAAATAGTCCCATTGATTATTTTTCATTGCATTGAAAATTAAAGGTGGAATTTGACTGGTTGCTATGGGCAGCTAAGCCAGTTTTCATTTGCACTAGTTTTGATAAATCTCCCCCAGGCTGCCCTTGATCCAATATGAGAACTAATCTTTGCAAACAAACATTCAAAAGAATACCCCGGTGGCGTATGGTAAATGACTATGCCCAGATGGAGTTCCTAAACCAATGTATTTATCTTTATCAAGAAAGTTACAGCCATCTCCTGTACAATTAACACATAGAATAAAATTAATAACATTTTAATGTAACTGCATCAAAGTAGAGAAAGCAAATATGATGAAATATGTTAGCCACTGACGTTCAAATGACCTGAAATATTTAACGCTCAGACGGTGAAGGGAAAGCAGTGCAGGATTTGATGCATCGCATAAATGTCACATTTTACTCTGGCTGTAAAACTGCATATTCCTTTTTATCTTTTCAATTTAGAAAACTGCACCAAATTTCAGATAGATGTCTGTGATCATGATAAAGCAGTAAAATCTAAATAAAAAGAAATAAAAAGAAATCTATGCAGTATGTGTATATTCACACACTTTTTTCTAATTCCATTGCTGGAGTCTGGCATCACTGATATCCAACATCAAAGTTAAAGGAAATGTGTCACCAAAACTTAAAAAGCGGTAGTAGCACATCTTCTTATTTCTAAACGTTTTATTTTCTGATTGCAGATTTATTTATTCTGTTCCCTGAACATGATTACAGGGGCTGCCACTTTGCCTGAGTTGTTCTTAACAGCATTTAGAAGGCATTAAGAAAGTTGCCTTACAGCAGCCCCATGGGCCATAGACACAATGATCAGGAGGGAACCTCATTGACTTCTATTGGAGAGTTTTCTAGGCTCTATGACCTGTGCAGAGGTGACTGTACAAGGACAGACTAGATAAGCTTTGACAATCACCTATTGTGAATGGTGGCTTCTGTCTTATCTGTCATTCTAATGCTGCCTGTAATTATATCACTTCTGTGTATAGATTAGCAGGTAACTGCAGTAAAGCGCCTATTATTATACTTAGTGGCCAGTGGGAAAACTGCAAGATTCTATGGTTTTTGTTTAGATATCGACATGGAAAATTAAAAATAACATCATCAAAGGGTCATTAAAAATATTTTAAACATAAAAATGTGATTTAAACAACAGGTAATTTTCTGATGGCACATTTAGAGAAAAAGTAATCTAGTAAGGAATTAATGTTGCCTTTACATGGAAGTTTTTCAATATAGGACACCATTGCCATTATCTGTACACACGAGACATATTCATACAGAGGAATGTACATGCTCCATCTAAACATAACAACTTGTATAGATGAGCCAGAGCACAGATTAGAATGGGTTAAAATAAAAAAGGAGCATTACTCACCGGTGGTGTGACTAGACTCCTATAGGGCTCCAATGCAAACTTTGGGCTGGGTCTCCATTATTACACTCAAAATATTTGCTGTCTTTACTATCCACCAGCCCTCCAGGCAACACTTGGGCCAAGCACTGCCTGGAGGGCTCATGGAGAGAGAAGACAGCATCCAGCTTCCTCACTCTCCTCTCTTCATGGGTGCTGCCTACAGGGAAAAGGAACCCCAAGATACATCACAGCTTTGTGCTGTCTTCACTCTTCAAAGGTTCTCAAGGCAGTACTTGTCTGGGGAGCCTGTGGAGAGTGAAGAAAGCGCACATGTGTGATGTCACTCGGGCCACCCTCCCTCTCTGTGCCCAGTTCTGGTTGCACTGCCTTGTTACTCCCCTGTAACTCACCTCCACTGATCCCCTGCTGCAACCATTCTGATGCTTGTCTGGTCCATGCTGCTCTCCACTTTCTGTCCTGGCTCGACATGCTGGTAATGCCTCCTCAGCAAATCACTGGCCTTAATGGTGACCCGCCTTAGCCAATGAGTGTCTGCGTGGCCTTTCTTAGCATTACCAGTGTTGAGCTTGTCAGGAAGTAAAAAAAATAAATAAAAACAGCCCCCCCTTCCCAAATTTCTATTTTTCTGTTTAAAATTTGTAAGTCATGGAAAAATAGATTAATGGCAAGGATAAGCGAATAGATTCTACAGGTTCACGATTGCTTCTGAATTCCTCAAAAAGTTTGGATTGTCACGAGAGAGAGAGAGATAGCGCCCAGTATGCTAATCTGTGTTCCTCGACAATATATATGTAATGTCTAGGGGGTACTCTTTATCATTATGGAGAATGCCTAGTATGCGGAGCACACATACTCAGAGAGCAGCATACTGGGCTCTCTCTCTCTACTACAGACGTGGACAAAATTGTTGGTACCCTTTGGTCAATGAAAGAAAAAGTCACAATGGTCACAGAAATAACTTTAATCTGACAAAAGTAATAATAAATTAAAATTCTATAAATGTTAACCAATGAAAGTCAGACATTGTTTTTCAACCATGCTTCAACAGAATTATGTAAAAAAATAAACTCATGAAACAGGCATGGACAAAAATGATGGTACCCCTAACTTAATATTTTGTTGCGCAACCTTTTGAGGCAATCACTGCAATCAAACGCTTCCTGTAACTGTCAATGAGACATCTGCACCTCTCAGCAGGTATTTTGGCCCACTCCTCATGAGCAAACTGCTCCAGTTGTGTCCGGTTTGAAGGGTGCCTTTTCCAGACTGCATGTTTCAGCTCCTTCCAAAGATGCTCAATAGGATTGAGGTCAGGGCTCATAGAAGGCCACTTTAGAATAGTCCAATTTTTTCCTCTTAGCCATTCTTGGGTGTTTTTAGCGGTGTGTTTTGGGTCATTGTCCTGTTGCAAGACCCATGACCTGCGACTGAGACCAAGCTTTCTGACACTGGCTAGTACATTTCTCTCTAGAATTCCTTGATAGTCTTGAGATTTCATTGTACCCTGCACAGATTCAAGACACCCTGTGCCAGACGCAGCAAAGCAGCCCCAGAACATAACAGAGCCTCCTCCATGTTTCACAGTAGGGACAGTGTTCTTTTCTTGATATGCTTCATTTTTTCGTCTGTGAACATACAGCTGATGTGCCTTGGCAAAAACTTCGATTTTTGTCTCATCTGTCCACAGGACATTCTCCCAGAAGCTTTGTGGCTTGTCAACATGTAGTTTGGCATATTCCAGTCTTGCTTTTTTATCATTCGTTTTCAACAATGGTGTCCTCCTTGGTCGTCTCCCATGTAGTCCACTTTGGCTCAAACAACGACGGATGGTGCGATCTGACACTGATGTTCCTTGAGCATGAAGTTCACCTTGAATCTCTTTAGAAGTCTTTCTAGGCTCTTTTGTTACCATTCGGATTATCCGTCTCTTAGATTTGTCATCAATTTTCCTCCTGCGGCCACGTCCAGGGAGGTTGGCTACAGTCCCATGGATCTTAAACTTATGAATAATATGTGCAACTGTACTCACAGGAACATCTAGTTGCTTGGAGATGGTCTTATAGCCTTTACCTTTAACATGCTTGTCTATAATTTTCTTTCTGATCTCTTGAGACAGCTCTTTCCTTTGCTTCCTCTGGTCCATGTCGAGTGTGGTACACACCATATCACCAAACAACACAGTGATTACCTGGAGCCATATATATAGGCCCAATGGCTGATTACAAGGTTGTAGACACCTGTGATGCTAATTAGTGGACACACCTTGAATTAACATGTCCCTTTGGTCACATTATGTTCTGTGTTTTCTAGGGGTACCATCATTTTTGTCCATGCCTGTTTCATGAGTTTATTTTTTTACATAATTCTGTTGAAGCATGGTTGAAAAACAATGTCTGACTTTCATTGGTTAACATTTATAGAATTTTAATTTATTATTACTTTTGTCAGATTAAAGTTATTTCTGTGACCATTGTGACTTTTTCTTTCATTGACCAAAGGGTACCAACAATTTTGTCCACGTCTGTAAATTTTTCAAAATGGCGAACCTGAAATAAACAGAATCTTCAAAGGTTCGCTCATCTCTATTTCATGGTATTGGCACAACTATAGTTATCTGTAAAATAAAGATACCATATTATTTAAGGTGCATAACATAAAACTTACTTTTTCCCATTCCTTCTCATTGTTTCTCAAAGTTGATCAATAGATTACTTGCACTGGTAATGATTAGGGATGAGCGAACTCGAACTGTATAGTTCGGGTTCGTACCGAATTTTGGGGTGTCCGTGACACGGACCCGAACCCGGACATTTTCGTAAAAGTCCGGGTTCGGGTTCGGTGTTCGTCGCTTTCTTCGCGCTTTTGTGACGCTTTCTTGGCGCTTTTTGAAAGGCTGCAAAGCAGCCAATCAACAAGCGTCATACTACTTGCCCCAAGAGGCCATCACAGCCATGCCTACTATTGGCATGGCTGTGATTGGCCAGAGCACCATGTGACCCAGCCTCTATTTAAGCTGGAGTCACATAGCGCCGCCCGTCACTCTGCTCTGATTAGCGTAGGGAGAGGTTGCGGCTGCGACAGTAGGGCGAGATTAGGCAGATTAACTCCTCCAAAGGACTTGATTAACTGATCGATCTGCAGCTGTGGATCATTGAGCTGCTGATCCTCAATTGCTCACTGTTTTTAGGCTGCCCAGACCGTTTGTCAGTCACATTTTTCTGGGGTGATCGGCGGCCATTTTGTGTCTTGTGGTGCGCCAGCACAAGCTGCGACCAAGTGCATTTAACCCTCAATGGTGTGGTTGTTTTTTGGCTAAAGCCTACATCAGGGTGAAGCTGTCACACCAAGTGCATTTAACCAGCAATAGTCTGTTTATTTTTTGGCCATATACTACATCAGGGGCAAGCTGCGCCTGTCACCAAGTGCATTTAACCCTCAATGGTGCGTTTGTTTTTTGGCTAAAGCCTACATCAGGGTGAAGCTGTCACACCAAGTGCATTTAACCAGCAATAGTCTGTTTATTTTTTGGCCATATACTACATCAGGGGCAAGCTGCGCCCGTCACCAAGTGCATTTAACCCTCAGTAGTGTGGTTGGTCAAGCTATCACACCAAGTGCATTTAACCAGCAATAGTCTGTTCATTTTTTGGCCATATACTAAATCAGGGGCAAGCTGCGCCCGTCACCAAGTGCATTTAACCAGCAATAGTCTGTTCATTTTTTGGCCATATACTACATCAGGGGCAAGCTGCGCCCATCACCAAGTGCATTTAACCAGCAATAGTGTGGTTATTTTTTGGCCATATCCCAGTCTAATTCTGTCACTAAATCCATACCGGTCACCCAGCGCCTAAATACTAGGCCTCAAATTTATATCCCGCTAAATCTCTCGTTACCGCTGTCCTGTTGTGGCTGGGAAAGTTATTTAGTGTCCGTCAAAGCACATTTTTTGTTCTGGGTTGAAATACAATTCCCAATTTAGCAATTTAAAAATTTAGTGGTTTCTGCTATATCAGAGCTATTTGAAATCTATCCCTAAAAGGGTATATAATATTCAAGGTGCACATAGGGTCATTCAGAATAACTTCACACACCCGCTACTGTGCATTTCCAAGTCTAATTCTGTCACTAAACCCATACCTGTCACCCAGCGCCTAAATACTAGGCCTCAAATTCATATCCAGCTAAATCTGTCGTTAGTGCTGTAGCTGGGCGAGTTATTTAGTGTCCGTTCAAGCACATTTCTTGTTCTGGGTTGAAATACAATTCCCAATTTAGCAATTTCATAATTTAGTGGTTTCTGCTATATCAGAGCTATTTGAAATCTATCCCTAAAAGGGTAGATCATATTGAAGGTGCACATAGGGACATTCAGAATAACTTCACACACCCGCTACTGTGCATTTCCAAGTCTAATTCTGTCACTAAACCCATACCTGTCACCCAGCGCCTAAATACTAGTCCTCAAATTTATATCCAGCTAAATCTGTCCTTAGTGCTGTAGCTGGGCGAGTTATTTAGTGTCCGTTCAAGCACATTTCTTGTTCTGGGTTGAAATACAATTCCCAATTTAGCAATTTCATAATTTAGTGGTTTCTGCTATATCAGAGCTATTTGAAATCTATCCCTAAAAGGGTATATAATATTCAAGGTGCACATTGGGTCATTCAGAATAACTTCACACACACCCGCTACTGTGTATTTCCAAGTCTAATTCTGTCACTAAACCCATACCTGTCACCCAGCGCCTAAATACTAGGCCTCAAATTTATATCCTGCTAAATCTCTCGTTAACGCTGTCCTGTTGTGGCTGGGAAAGTTATTTAGTGTCCGTCAAAGCACATTTTTTGTTCTGGGTTGAAATACAATTCCCAATTTAGCAATTTCATAATTTAGTGGTTTCTGCTATATCAGAGCTATTTGAAATCTATCCCTAAAAGGGTATATAATATTCAAGGTGCACATTGGGTCATTCAGAATAACTTCACACACACACGCTTCTGTGCATTTCCAAGTCTAATTCTGTCACTAAATCCATACCGGTCACCCAGCGCCTAAATACTAGGCCTCAAATTTATATCCCGCTGAATTTGAATACAATACATTGGGCCAAATAATATATTTGTTGTTGTGGTGAACCATAACAATGAGAAAAACATCTAGTAAGGGACGCGGACGTGGACATGGTCGTGGTGGTGTTAGTGGACCCTCTGGTGCTGGGAGAGGACGTGGCCGTTCTGCCACATCCACACGTCCTAGTGTACCAACTACCTCAGGTCCCAGTAGCCGCCAGAATTTACAGCGATATATGGTGGGGCCCAATGCCGTTCTAAGGATGGTAAGGCCTGAGCAGGTACAGGCATTAGTCAATTGGGTGGCCGACAGTGGATCCAGCACGTTCACATTATCTCCCACCCAGTCTTCTGCAGAAAGCGCACAGATGGCGCCTGAAAACCAACCCCATCAGTCTGTCACATCACCCCCATGCATACCAGGGAAACTGTCTCAGCCTCAAGTTATGCAGCAGTCTCTTATGCTGTTTGAAGACTCCGCTGGCAGGGTTTCCCAAGGGCATCCACCTAGCCCTTCCCCAGCGGTGAAAGACATAGAATGCACTGACGCACAACCACTTATGTTTCCTGATGATGAGGACATGGGAATACCACCTCAGCATGTCTCTGATGATGACGAAACACAGGTGCCAACTGCTGCGTCTTTCTGCAGTGTGCAGACTGAACAGGAGGTCAGGGATCAAGACTGGGTGGAAGACGATGCAGGGGACGATGAGGTCCTAGACCCCACATGGAATGAAGGTCGTGCCACTGACTTTCACAGTTCGGAGGAAGAGGCAGTGGTGAGACCGAGCCAACAGCGTAGCAAAAGAGGGAGCAGTGGGCAAAAGCAGAACACCCGCCGCCAAGAGACTCCGCCTGCTACTGACCGCCGCCATCTGGGACCGAGCACCCCAAAGGCAGCTTCAAGGAGTTCCCTGGCATGGCACTTCTTCAAACAATGTGCTGACGACAAGACCCGAGTGGTTTGCACGCTGTGCCATCAGAGCCTGAAGCGAGGCATTAACGTTCTGAACCTGAGCACAACCTGCATGACCAGGCACCTGCATGCAAAGCATGAACTGCAGTCAGGGGCGTACATAGAAATCACTGGGCCCCATAGCAAGCATCTGAATTGGGCCCCCTAACCCCGCCCATTACCCACCCCTGGCCCATCCCACCTCCTGTCCTGGCTCCTCCCATGCCACACCCCCATTAAAGAATCCCTAATGCCCCCCAAAATGCCCGGGGGGAGGAGTAGGAGAGCACACTGTCCACTATGAGCCCCCCAAACCCTTAATGCCCCCCAAAATGCTCAGGACAGTGTGCTTTCCTTCTACTCATCTCCCCCCTGGGCATTTTGCTGTAATGGGGGCATTAGGGGTTGGGAGGCAGGAGGCTCATAGAGGACTCAGGGGGGGGCGGAGAGACTCAGAACAGTGTGCTTGTCTCCTACTCCTCCTTCCCCCTGGGCATTTTGGGGTAATGGGGGCATAAGGGGGGCTCATAGAGGATTCAGGGGGGGGGGGAGGCTCATACAGGACAGAGTAGGAGGAAAGCAGACTGTCCTCTATGAGCCCCCAAACCCTTAATGCCCCCCAAAATGCTCAGGACAGTGTGCTTTCCTTCTACTCCTCTCCCCCTGGCATTTTGGGGGGCATTAGGAGTTGGGGGCTCATAGAGGACTCAGGGGAGGGGGCTCATAGAGGACAGTGTGCTTTCCTCCTACAGTGCCTGGAGTGGACAGATAGAAAGGGAAGGAGGCGGAGCGGAGCCAGAGGAGACCCCCAAACATAGAGGGGGCCCCCCCCCCCAGACTGTGACTTACTTCTTCAGGCCAGCCAGCCAGGGACACGGACGGTGCACACTGCTCAGTCACCCTCCTCAAGTCACTTCAGATTCAGAATCTTCCGTACTTCCTCCCTCTCCTTCTGGCTCAGTCAGCACTCAGCTCGTCTCTCCTCAGCTCAGGGGGCAGGGCAGGCACTGACTCTGGTGGGGTGACAGCCGTCGCCGTCGGCGAATTTCGAGTCGATTCTCCCGCCCGCCCCCTTGCGCCGCCCACTGGCCAATCAGCAGTTGCCTCAACAGAGAGTTGCCTTGTGCTGATTGGCCAGCGGCTCGAGCGCCGGGTCAGGAGGAGGGTCAGGTCACGTCTGAGACAGTCTCAGGTCAAGGGGGGGCCCGGGGGGGTGTCTGTACTCTGTGCAGAAGATAAGATGAGTTGAGAAAAGCAGCCGGTCATGAGTGGGCGGGGCCAAATAGGATGGGCGGGGCTTCCTCTGCGCTACGGGCCCCCCAGTGCCGCGGGCCCCATAGCAGTGGCGTGGTCTGCCTCTATGGGCGGTACGCCACTGACTGCAGTGGAGTAAACACCTTAAAACCAAGGAAGTCACTCAGGCTCCCCCTGCTACCTCTTCTGCTGCTGCCGCCTCGGCCTATTCTGCTGCTGCCGCCTCGGCCTCTTCCTCCGCCTCTGGAGGAACGTTGGCACCTGCCGCCCAGCAAACAGGGGATGTACCACCAACACCACCACCACCACCTCCGTCTCAAAGCGTCTCAACCATGTCACACGCCAGCGTTCAGCTCTCCATCTCACAAACATTTGATAGAAAGCGTAAATTCCCACCTAGCCACCCTCGATCCCTGGCCCTGAATGCCAGCATTTCTAAACTACTGGCCTATGAAATGCTGTCATTTAGGCTGGTGGACACAGACAGCTTCAAACAGCTCATGTCGCTTGCTGTCCCACAGTATGTTGTTCCCAGCCGGCACTACTTCTCCAAGAGAGCCGTGCCTTCCCTGCACAACCAAGTATCCGATAAAATCAAGTGTGCACTGCGCAACGCCATCTGTAGCAAGGTCCACCTAACCACAGATACGTGGACCAGTAAGCACGGCCAGGGACGCTATATCTCCCTAACTGCACACTGGGTAAATGTAGTGGCAGCTGGGCCCCAGGCGGAGAGCTGTTTGGCGCACGTCCTTCCGCCGCCAAGGATCGCAGGGCAACATTCTTTGCCTCCTGTTGCCACCTCCTCCTTCTCGGCTTCCTCCTCCTCTTCTTCCACCTGCTCATCCAGTCAGCCACACACCTTCACCACCAACTTCAGCACAGCCCGGGGTAAACGTCAGCAGGCCATTCTGAAACTCATATGTTTGGGGGACAGGCCCCACACCGCACAGGAGTTGTGGCGGGGTATTGAACAACAGACCGACGAGTGGTTGCTGCCGGTGAGCCTCAAGCCCGGCCTGGTGGTGTGTGATAATGGGCGAAATCTCGTTGCAGCTCTGGGACTAGCCAATTTGACGCACATCCCTTGCTTGGCGCATGTGCTGAATTTGGTGGTGCAGAAGTTCATTCACAACTACCCCGACATGTCAGAGCTGCTGCATAAAGTGCGGGCCGTCTGTTCGCGCTTCCGGCGTTCACATCCTGCTGCTGCTCGCCTGTCTGCGCTACAGCGTAACTTCGGCCTTCCCGCTCACCGCCTCATATGCGACGTGCCCACCAGGTGGAACTCCACCTTGCACATGCTGGACAGACTGTGCGAGCAGCAGCAGGCCATAGTGGAGTTTCAGCTGCAGCACGCACGGGTCAGTCGCACTACAGAACAGCACCACTTCACCACCAATGACTGGGCCTCCATGCGAGACCTGTGTGCCCTGTTGCGCTGTTTCGAGTACTCCACCAACATGGCCAGTGGCGATGACACCGTTATCAGCGTTACAATACCACTTCTATGTCTCCTTGAGAAAACACTTAGGGCGATGATGGAAGAGGAGGTGGCCCAGGAGGAGGAGGAGGAGGAGGAAGAGGGGTCATTTTTAGCACTTTCAGGCCAGTCTCTTCGAAGTGACTCAGAGGGAGGTTTTTGGCAACAGCAGAGGCCAGGTACAAATGTGGCCAGCCAGGGCCCACTACTGGAGGACGAGGAGGACGAGGATGAGGAGGAGGTGGAGGAGGATGAGGATGAAGCATGGTCACAGCGGGGTGGCACCCAACGCAGCTCGGGTCCATCACTGGTGCGTGGCTGGGGGGAAAGGCAGGACGATGACGATACGCCTCCCACAGAGGACAGCTTGTCCTTACCCCTGGGCAGCCTGGCACACATGAGCGACTACATGCTGCAGTGCCTGCGCAACGACAGCAGAGTTGCCCACATTTTAACCTGTGCGGACTACTGGGTTGCCACCCTGCTGGATCCACGCTACAAAGACAATGTGCCCACCTTACTTCCTGCACTGGAGCGTGATAGGAAGATGCGCGAGTACAAGCGCACGTTGGTAGACGCGCTACTGAGAGCATTCCCAAATGTCACAGGGGAACAAGTGGAAGCCCAAGGCCAAGGCAGAGGAGGAGCAAGAGGTCGCCAAGGCAGCTGTGTCACGGCCAGCTCCTCTGAGGGCAGGGTTAGCATGGCAGAGATGTGGAAAACTTTTGTCAACACGCCACAGCTAACTGCACCACCACCTGATACGCAACGTGTTAGCAGGAGGCAACATTTCACTAACATGGTGGAACAGTACGTGTGCACACCCCTCCACGTACTGACTGATGGTTCGGCCCCATTCAACTTCTGGGTCTCTAAATTGTCCACGTGGCCAGAGCTAGCCTTTTATGCCTTGGAGGTGCTGGCCTGCCCGGCAGCCAGCGTTTTGTCTGAACGTGTATTCAGCACGGCAGGGGGCGTCATTACAGACAAACGCAGCCGCCTGTCTACAGCCAATGTGGACAAGCTGACGTTCATAAAAATGAACCAGGCATGGATCCCACAGGACCTGTCCGTCCCTTGTCCAGATTAGACATTAACTACCTCCCCATAACCATATATTATTGGACTCCAGGGCACTTCCTCATTCAATCCTATTTTTATTTTCATTTTACCATTATATTGCGAGGCTACCCAAAGTTGAATGAACCTCTCCTCTGCCTGTGTGCTAGGCCTAAATATATGCCAATGGACTGTTGCAGTGGTGGCTGACGTGAAGCCTCATTCTCTGCTATGACATGCAGACTAATTCTCTGCTGACATGAAGCCAGATTGTCTGTTGCGGGACCTCTCTCCTCTGCCTGGGTGCTGGGCCTAAATTTATGACAATGGACTGTTGCAGTGGTGGCTGACGTGAAGCCTGATTCTCTGCTATGACATGCAGACTGATTCTCTGCTGACATGAAGCCAGATTGTCTGTTACGGGACCTCTCTGCTCTGCCTGTGTGCTAGGCCTAAATATATGCCAATGGACTGTTGCAGTGGTGGGTGACGTGAAGCCTCATTCTCTGCTATGACATGCAGACTGATTCTCTGCTGACATGAAGCCAGATCGTCTGTTACGGGACCTCTCTGCTCTGCCTGTGTGCTAGGCCTAAATATATGCCAATGGACTGTTGCAGTGGTGGGTGACGTGAAGCCTCATTCTCTGCTATGACATGCAGACTGATTCTCTGCTGTCATGAAGCCAGATTGTCTGTTACGGGACCTCTCTGCTCTGCCTGTGTGCTAGGCCTAAATATATGCCAATGGACTGTTGCAGTGGTGGGTGACGTGAAGCCTCATTCTCTGCTATGACATGCAGACTGATTCTCTGCTGACATGAAGCCAGATTGTCTGTTACGGGACCTCTCTCCTCTGCCTGTGTGCTAGGCCTAAATATATGCCAATGGACTGTTGCAGTGGTGGCTGACGTGAAGCCTCATTCTCTGCTATGACATGCAGACTGATTCTCTGCTGACATGAAGCCAGATCGTCTGTTACGGGACCTCTCTGCTCTGCCTGTGTGCTAGGCCTAAATATATGCCAATGGACTGTTGCAGTGGTGGGTGACGTGAAGCCTCATTCTCTGCTATGACATGCAGACTGATTCTCTGCTGTCATGAAGCCAGATTGTCTGTTACGGGACCTCTCTGCTCTGCCTGTGTGCTAGGCCTAAATATATGCCAATGGACTGTTGCAGTGGTGGGTGACGTGAAGCCTCATTCTCTGCTATGACATGCAGACTGATTCTCTGCTGACATGAAGCCAGATTGTCTGTTACGGGACCTCTCTCCTCTGCCTGTGTGCTAGGCCTAAATATATGCCAATGGACTGTTGCAGTGGTGGCTGACGTGAAGCCTCATTCTCTGCTATGACATGCAGACTAATTCTCTGCTGACATGAAGCCAGATTGTCTGTTACGGGACCTCTCTCCTCTGCCTGGGTGCTGGGCCTAAATTTATGACAATGGACTGTTGCAGTGGTGGCTGACGTGAAGCCTGATTCTCTGCTATGACATGCAGACTGATTCTCTGCTGTCATGAAGCCAGATCGTCTGTTACGGGACCTCTCTGCTCTGCCTGTGTGCTAGGCCTAAATATATGCCAATGGACTGTTGCAGTGGTGGGTGACGTGAAGCCTCATTCTCTGCTATGACATGCAGACTGATTCTCTGCTGACATGAAGCCAGATCGTCTGTTACGGGACCTCTCTGCTCTGCCTGTGTGCTAGGCCTAAATATATGCCAATGGACTGTTGCAGTGGTGGGTGACGTGAAGCCTCATTCTCTGCTATGACATGCAGACTGATTCTCTGCTGTCATGAAGCCAGATTGTCTGTTACGGGACCTCTCTGCTCTGCCTGTGTGCTAGGCCTAAATATATGCCAATGGACTGTTGCAGTGGTGGGTGACGTGAAGCCTCATTCTCTGCTATGACATGCAGACTGATTCTCTGCTGACATGAAGCCAGATTGTCTGTTACGGGACCTCTCTCCTCTGCCTGTGTGTGTGCTGGGCCTAAATATATGCCAATGGACTGTTGCAGTGGTGGCTGACGTGAAGCCTCATTCTCTGCTATGACATGCAGACTAATTCTCTGCTGACATGAAGACAGATTCTCTGTTACGGGACCTCCCTCCTCTGCCTGGGTGCTGGGCCTAAATATATGCCAATGGACTGTTGCAGTGGTGGCTGACGTGAAGCCTCATTCTCTGCTATGACATGCAGACTAATTCTCTGCTGACATGAAGACAGATTCTCTGTTACGGGACCTCCCTCCTCTGCCTGGGTGCTGGGCCTAAATATATGCCAATGGACTGTTGCAGTGGTGGCTGACGTGAAGCCTCATTCTCTGCTATGACATGCAGACTGATTCTCTGCTGACATGAAGACAGATTCTCTGTTACGGGACCTCTCTCCTCTGCCTGTGTGTGTGCTGGGCCTAAATATATGCCAATGGACTGTTGCAGTGGTGGCTGACGTGAAGCCTCATTCTCTGCTATGACATGCAGACTGATTCTCTGCTGACATGAAGCCAGATTCTCTGTTACGGGACCTCTCTCCTCTGCCTGTGTGTGTGCTGGGCCTAAATATATGCCAATGGACTGTTGCAGTGGTGGCTGACGTGAAGCCTCATTCTCTGCTATGACATGCAGACTGATTCTCTGCTGACATGAAGCCAGATTCTCTGTTACGGGACCTCTCTCCTCTGCCTGTGTGTGTGCTGGGCCTAAATATATGCCAATGGACTGTTGCAGTGGTGGCTGACGTGAAGCCTCATTCTCTGCTATGACATGCAGACTAATTCTCTGCTGACATGAAGACAGATTCTCTGTTACGGGACCTCTCTCCTCTGCCTGTGTGTGTGCTGGGCCTAAATATATGCCAATGGACTGTTGCAGTGGTGGCTGACGTGAAGCCTCATTCTCTGCTATGACATGCAGACTGATTCTCTGCTGACATGAAGCCAGATTCTCTGTTACGGGACCTCTCTCCTCTGCCTGTGTGTGTGCTGGGCCTAAATATATGCCAATGGACTGTTGCAGTGGTGGCTGACGTGAAGCCTCATTCTCTGCTATGACATGCAGACTGATTCTCTGCTGACATGAAGCCAGATTCTCTGTTACGGGACCTCTCTCCTCTGCCTGTGTGTGTGCTGGGCCTAAATATATGCCAATGGACTGTTGCAGTGGTGGCTGACGTGAAGCCTCATTCTCTGCTATGACATGCAGACTAATTCTCTGCTGACATGAAGACAGATTCTCTGTTACGGGACCTCCCTCCTCTGCCTGGGTGCTGGGCCTAAATATATGCCAATGGACTGTTGCAGTGGTGGCTGACGTGAAGCCTCATTCTCTGCTATGACATGCAGACTAATTCTCTGCTGACATGAAGACAGATTCTCTGTTACGGGACCTCTCTCCTCTGCCTGGGTGCCGGGGCCTAAATATCTGAGAATGGACTGTTCCAGTGGTGGGTGACGGGAAGCCAGATTCTCTGCTATGGAACCTCTCTCCAATTGATTTTGGTTAATTTTTATTTATTTAATTTTTATTTTAATTCATTTCCCTATCCACATTTGTTTGCAGGGGATTTACCTACATGTTGCTGCCTTTTGCAGCCCTCTAGCTCTTTCCTGGGCTGTTTTACAGCCTTTTTAGTGCCGAAAAGTTCGGGTCCCCATTGACTTCAATGGGGTTCGGGTTCGGGACGAAGTTCGGATCGGGTTCGGATCCCGAACCCGAACATTTCCGGGATGTTCGGCCGAACTTCTCGAACCCGAACATCCAGGTGTTCGCTCAACTCTAGTAATGATACCAATAAAAAGCAAAAAAAAAAAAACCTTTTCCTTTAATCAAAAGAGACTTAATAAGGCTATGTTGAATGAGAATTGAAAAAGTTATATTTAATAAAGAAAAAAAGTATATTTCACATTTAAAGTTTTATATAGAATAGGTGACTGCATGAGATTTGAAGCAATCATTACACCTAGCCAAGCAAAATCATTTTCTCATTGCATTACTAAATTCACGTGCAAATTTCTGCTTCTGTTTTTAGTCAGACGTTCTGCAAGCAGACATTTGATTAATATAGCTTAATTAACAAACATTTTTAGACATATTGCTTTCCTGTCGATGTAACTATTCATTTTTCCCGTTTAATGATGTTTCCGGGTAACTTTTTGCACATGATTGAAGTAATTCTGGTGATGATAGTGAGCATAGAATATTGCTGAGAAGCTTTATTGAGTTTCTATGCATTTGTTGAGAACACTGTTCCATCAAGTTTATCTGATGGGAAATCCATACTGATGCGTCTCAACTACTATCCATACCCAGTATATCAACAGTCAATAAACTACAACTGAACAGCACTTTCCTACAAATTAATGGGCTGGAGTGATAATATAATATATGAAGAGAACTGCTCTCTGTCTCTATGAAGTAAACAGAAAAATTTTAATGAAATCAAGATCAAGGAAAAATTAGTTTGGAAATAAAGCAATGTTCTCATTAAGATTAACAAATTAGACACCTGATAGCAAAAAAGAAAGTGTAGAATTCTATTTGCCTCTAGTCTTGGCTCTCATGAAAAATTAATATTTTTGCTTACCTCCTCCTCCTCTTCCTCCACCTCATCATCCGCCAGAACTGTGCCCTGGCAGGACAATTGTGTACCTGGCGTTTGTGGGTGCAGGAACCCACCCTCGGAGCCACTTGTGAATTACTGGCCAGAAACCCTATGAAATGATCCCTCTTCCTCCTCCTCCTCTTCCTGTGCCACATCCTCTTCCATCATCGCCAGAAAAGTTTTTTAAAGGAGGCATAGAAGTGGGATAGTAAAGCTGAGAACAGCGTTATCTGCACTGGCCATGTTGGTAAGAGTACATCGAAACAGCGCAACAAGGAACACAGGTCTGGCATGGAGGCCCAGTCATTGGTGGTGAAGTAGTGCTGTTTCACAGAGCGACTCACCCGTGCGTGCTGCAGCTGAAACTCCACTATTGCCTGCTGCTGCTCGCACAGTCTGGCCATCATGTGCAAGGTGGAGTTCCACCTTGTGGACACGTCGCATATGAGGCGGTGAGCGGGAAGGCCAAAGTCACGCTTCAGCGCTGACAGGTGAGAAGCAGCAAGGTGAGAACACCGAAAGCGCACACAGATAGCCCGCACTTTTGCAGCAGCTCTAACATATCGGGGTAATTTTTAAGGAACCTCTGCACCACCAAATTCAGCACATGCGTAAGGCAAAGGATGTGCAAAGGATGTGCCTCAAACCGGCTAGTCCTAGAGCTGCTACAAGATTTCGCCCATTATCGCACATCACCAGGCCGGGCTTGATGCTCACCGGCACCAACCACTCGTCGGCTTATTGTTCAAGGCCTGTCCACAGCTCCTGCGCGGTCTGGGCTTTGTCCCCCAAACAGATACGTTTTAAAACTGCCTGCTGTCGTTTACCCCTGGCTGTGCTGAAGTTCGTGGTGAAGGTGTTACGCTGACCAGATGAGGAGGCGGTAGAGGAGGAAGCAGAGTAGGAGGAGGAAGCAACAAGCACCCTGCAATCCTCTGTGGTGGAAGGACATGCACCAAACTGCTGTCCGCCTCAGGCCCAGCCACCACTGCATTTACCCAGTGTGCTGTTAGGGAGATATAACGTCCCTGACCGTGCTTAGTGGTCCACGTATCCGTAGTTGGGTGGACCTTGCCACAAATGTCTTTGCACAGTGCACACCTGATTTTGTCCCCCACTTGGTTGTGCAGGAAAGGGATGACTCGCCTGGAAAAGTAGTGACGGCTGGGCACGACATACTGTGGGACAGCCACTGCCATAAGGCCTTTAAAACTCTCCATCTCCACCAGATGGAATGACAGCATTTCAAAGGCCAGTAATTTTTAAATGCGGGTGAGTAGGGGGTACTTCCTCTTCAGCTCCAGTGTTTGGGAGATGGAGAGCTGAGCGCTTCTGTGGGATATTGTGGAGATGTTTAGTGACCCAGGTGGTGGTGTGTGCGGGGTCGCAGGTGCCACTGTCACTCCAGAGGTGGAAAAAGAGGCCGAGACTGCAGCATAAGATGAAGCAGGAGGAGCCAGAGACCTTTCTTGGTTTTTGAGGTGTCTACTTCACTGCAGCTCGTGCTTTGCACTTAGATGCCTGGTCATGCAGGTTGTGCTCAGGTTGAGAACGTTTATGCCTCGCTTCAGGCTGTCATTGCACAGCATGCAAACCACTCGTGTCTTGTCGTCAGCACATTGTCTGAAGAACTGTCACGCCAGGGAACTCCTTGGAGCTGGCTTTGGTGTGCTCGGTCCCTTGCTGCGTTGGGCAGTAGCAGGCGTACTGTCTAGGGGACAGCCGTTCCGCTTTTGCACCCTGCTCCCTCTTCTGCTGTGTTGGTGGCTCTGTGCGACCACCGCCTCATCCTCTGAACTACACAGCAGTATCTAACGCATGTATTTCACACTGACAGATGCAGCAAAGGCCACAAATTTAATATTTGGCCCAAAATGGGTGTTTTTTTTAATAGCAGAAGATAACGGCAGCATCTAATGCGTTTATTTCACACTGACAGATGCAGCATGAGCCCCAGATGTAGGGTATTGCCAAAAATTGGTGCTTTTTTTAAACCCAGAAAATTATTGCAGTATTTCAAGATTATATTTTAAACTGACAAATGCAGCATAGGCCCCAGATGTGGGGTATTGCCAAAAATTGGTGCTTTTTTTAAACCCAGAAAATTATTGCAGTATTTCAAGATTATATTTCAAACTGACAAATGGAGCATAGGCCCCAGATGTAGGGTATTGCCAAAAATGGGTGCTTTTTTAAACTCAGAAAATTATTGCAGTATTTCAAGCTTGTAATTATTAATGACAGATGCAGCAAACGCCGCAAATTTAGTATTTTGCCCAAAATGTTTTTTTTTTAAAACACACAAAATTATTGCAGTATTTCAAGATTATAGTTCACACTGACAGATGCAGCATAGGACCCAGATGTAGGGTATTGCCAAAAAGGGGGGCTTTTTTAAACTCAGAAAATTATTGCAGTCTTTCAAGCTTGTATTTAACAATGACAGATGCAGCAAACGCTGCAAAATTAGGGTTTTGCTTAAAATTTTTGTTTTTTTAATAACAGAATATGACATTAGTATCTAACGCTTGTATTTCACACTGACAGATGCAGCAAGGGATGTAAAATTTTGTATTTTGCCCAAAAAGGGTGTTTTTTAAAACCCAAAAAATGATTGCAGTATTTTAAGCTTAAATTTCACACTGACAAATGCTGCATAGGCCCCAGATGTAGGATATTGCCAACAAGGGGTGCTTTTTTAAACCCAGTACATTATTGCAGTCTTTCAAGCTTGTATTTAACATGGGGGGGATCTGTGGATGACGGACACTGTTATGGGGGGGATCTGTGGATGACGGACACTGTTATGGGGGGGATCTGTGGATGACGGACACTGTTATGGGGGGGATCTGTGGATGATGGACACTATTATGGGGGGATCTGTGGATGACGGACACTGTTATGGGGGGATCTGTGGATGACGGACACTGTTATGGGGGGGATCTGTGGATGACTGACACACTGTTACAGGGGGGGATCTGTGGATGGCACTGTTACAGGGGGGATCTGTGGATGGCACTGTTACAGGGGGATCTGTGGGTGGCACTGTTACAGGGGGGATCTGTGGGTGGCACTGTTATATATGTGCCATCCACAGACCCCCCACCCCATAACAATGCGATCCACAGCCCCCCAGCCCATAACAGTGGCATCCACAGCCCCTCAGCCCATAACAGTGGCATCCACAGACCCCCCCCTTAACTGTGCCATCCACGGATCAGCTCGCTTCATTCATAAAGTAGGCGGCGCAGGCACGTGACATCAAAGAGTTACGCTGCTGCCCGCCCAGCCTGCATTACAGAACCTAGGAATAGGATGTAAGGTACGATTAGCAATTTAGGAGTGAGGGGGCATATCTAATACATTTTAATTGAATAAGACATTTAATATTAGTATACCGGAGCGGGGCTATAGTACATTGATTGCACCGCCCCTCCGCTATTCCCGGCCCCCAGCTCCTCCTCCCAGTCCCTCCCCCGGCCCCCGCTCACTCTACATCGCATCCAGCGATGTTAAATTGTCAGCATTCGCCCCATAAGGCGCAGGGGCATTTCCCCCCGATTTTTGGGGGGGAAAAGTGCGTCTTATGGGGTGAAAAATACGGTATTTTTTTGCGTCACTGGGCTCAGGGCAGGGTAAAAAGATTAACAAGCACTTCAGATTAAATATTCTTTCCTATTATCTCCCTCACAGCAGCAGCATCCTATCCCTACACTAATCAGAGCAGAGTGATGTGCAGCGCTACATGACTCCAGCTTATATAGAGGCTGGGTCACATACTGCACTGACCAATCACAGATATGCCATTAGTAGGCATGGCTGTGATGGCTTCTAAGGGCACACAAGTTAAACGCTTGTTCATTGGCTGCTCTGTAGCCTTTCAAAAAACACCATTAACTCACCGAACAGCAAACCCGAACCCAAACTTTTACTGAAAAGTTTGGGTTCGGGTTTGTTGCTGAACGGCAAATATATTTTTATTTTGCCACTAATAGTTCCTGAAATTCTGATCGAATTCCACTTTGTCAGCTTCGATTCGCTCATCTCATCTCTACAAGTGACCTATCCTCAGAATCTGATCAGCTGTTTCAGAAGACAACAGTGATCGCAATAGTGCCACGGCCTCTGGCAGCTTAGCCTAAACCATGGGATGTCACGATCATTGGTCACATGACCTAGGCGCAACTTAGCCCCACTGAAGTGCCTTCTGAAATAGCTGATCGGTGGGGGTCCCAGGTGTCAGACAGGTACTGATAACCAATGCAGAGAATTGGTCATCAGTATAAAAGTCTTGCAAAACCCCTTTAATAATAGTTATTCTGGAAGCTGAATTATAAAAAAAACACAATTTCAGGTTTTAAACTTTATTTAAAGTTGAAAGTGCTATTAGTTTACAGTAGGAAACAGGGCCGGTGCTACCATAAGGCAGAACAAGCGGCTGCCTTAGGGCGCACCCTGGGGGGGCGGAAAATTGAACCATCTTTTTTTATTTTTATAAATCACTTACTTGTCAGTTGCACCGCAGCGCCGCCATCTGCCCGCCCCAGCCTGCGTGCGCCGTGTGGCCCCGGCCCTCACTCACAGAGCAGCACGTGCCCGGCAGCACGACAACACAGTCATGGGGTCAGGCCAGGGGGGTGTGATTGGCGACTGACTGTGTCTAAATCTGACTCACACACAGCCAGATTGCCATAGCAGCAGGACAGGTGGGTAGGTGATCACTGATGAGCGCACTAGCGCCAGAGTGCACGGCATAAATGTGTTTTAAAAAATGATTACACAAACAACAATCATAAATGGAGGGTGAATGATGGTGACCGTGACATGATGGGAGGGGGGACAATGTCTGTAGTCTGTGACTTGGGGATGGGGCCAGGGCCGGCCGGGGGGGGGGGGGGTGATGTGCCATGGGAGGGACTGAAAGGTGACACAATTGGGGGTAATGATGTGATCATGATGTGACACGAAGGGGGTGATGTGACATGGTTTGGAGGGGGAGAAATGTGACATGGATGGAGGGGGAGAAATGTGACATGGAGGGCTGGTGTGACATAGGTGATTTGACATGGAGGGGGGAAAAATGTGATATTGAGGCCTTGAGGGGGAGAAATGTGACATTGAGGGGTGAAATGTGACATGGAGAGGGAGAAATCTGACATGGGGAGAAATGTGACATGGGGGTAATGTGACAGAGGGGATTATGTAAAAAGGAGGGTGAGAAATGTGAAATGGAGGGCTGATGTGACATAGGGGGGTTATTTGACATGGAGGGGAGAAATGTGACATGGGGGGCTGATGGCTGACATGGGGGCATGATGGCTTACATGGGGGCATGATGGCTGACATGGGGGTCTGATCTGAGGTCTGATTAACATTGGGGGTCTGATTGGGGCTGTGAGCTGAGGTCTGATTAACATTGGGGGTCTGATTGCTGGTCTGACCTGAGGTGTAATGGAAAATATATTTTTCTTATTATCCTCCTCTAAAACCTAGGTGCGTCTTAGAGGGCGAAAAATACGGTCCTCAAACCAGCGATTGTCTGAAGCAGAGAAAAGATACCAGGACCACACAGAGGAGAAGGCAGCTGCTGCAGACTGGACCAGGGCCAGGTGATCTGCGAGGGGAGGGGGGGCATTAAAATGTAGCTTTGCTTGTGTTGGGAAAAATCCTTGCACAGGCCCTGGTAGGAGAGATGCAAACCTAAAGCGCAGGCCCATGAGAATTGTAAATACTCTGCAGGACCAGTCTATTGCCTGTGTGACATTATGCTGTCATACAGGTTATAGATCCCTTGCTCTAGGTACATTTGAAATAAATTAATAATGTAAAGTAAAAAAATACACTGACCTTTTCTGTGCAGAAATCAACACATTTGTCCACCGACATATTTAACATAATGTTGCTCACTGGCAGTGCCAGAGATGTATTATCGGGTCGTCGGAAACATCCACGAAATATGGCACTGCCATCTGTATTCAACAGAAAATAGACACATATATTAAAGGAAGAATCAGCACCAATTCAAATAATATTAATTGACTATCGCTAGAGCGATATATCACTTCCAGTTCTGCTGCTCAGATCTTCAGCATACAGCATGCAGCAGCATACAGTGCATGACTGCTCCAGCCAATCATTGGCCTTTGTGGTCTTGTGTTACAAACCACTAAGTCCAGTGATTGGCTGCAGTAGTCATGTACCATACACTACTATGTCACTGCTGCAGTCTACAAACAAAAACTGGAGATGAAGACTGGAGCTGCAAGCTGGAAACGCTGGGGAATTAATGAATATGTGTTCTTTAATTATTTTGTCACATTTGAGGGATGCTGAGTTTTGTTATAACAGTACTGATGACCTATCTTTATCAGATCGATGGAGATCCGAATCCTGGCACCTGTGCCATACAAAGCACATGTTGCCATCTAATATATAAAGCTGAGTGTATGTATGTATGTGTGTATGTCCGTTAAAGGAATCCGCACCATCGAATTTACAATCACGAAATTTTGCACAGCTGCTTCCTGTGACTTGGGGAACGTCATAGACTATGTTTTAAGTGGAAATTTTCACCCCGATCTTTCCAATTATTTGCCAAAAAATAGGCTTAGTAACCTAATCGCCAAACTACAGGAGCCATTGTCTGTTGGCTGTTGTGGCAGTTAGCCTGGATATTCACCAGGTTGCATATAGCAACCAATCACAGATCAGATTCTATTTTGCTACAGGTCATTAATATGAGCTTGTATTAGTTGCTGTAGACAACGAAGAACATTCTTAGCACAAGACAGCTTATGTGTGAGTTAATATGATTTTGATTGTGATGCTTAGCCAATGTTGTTGTAGAGGCTTATGTAACTCACATAAGTAATTTAACAGTTATCCACTATCTAGTGGATCAGGCAGAACTCGGAACTGGAATATCTATTTAAGGTTTTTTTCAGCAGTGATAAAATGCAACTTGTAATGTAGAATTATATATGTGGAATTATGCTTCACCCATGTCACAGATAGAAAATTTGGAAGACTAAAAAATCTCAATGTTTTAGCTGGGCTGTGTCACAAGTAAAAAAAAAAATATTGGAATATTGGAATATACACTCCTGAATACATTTGTTGCATCTTGTCCTGTTTTTGCACCAAAATTGAAAGCTATGGGCTAGCGCATTGTGGTTGTGTATAGATGATTTATTTCCAGCATTTTATGAAATCACTAAAAGTTCTCAAATTCTTCCTAATCAAATAAGAAATTCCAAAATTATACATTTTAGAAAGTATAATCAAAAGTACATAAATACGTCAGTGACTTTTTGTGCTTGTTTTTGTCATAAAATTAATGTTTGCAATTTTGACTGAAAAGGATTGTTTTTTCAAAGATGGGCTCAATGCACAATTCATTATGGAGCGACTAAAGTGATTAACAAAAGTGAAAAAGTTGTTCCGTTTTCCTGACATACCACAGTCATTTTACTATGTTCTATGATGTAAACATTTTACGATCTGCTCTCTGAATCATTCAGGATACTGTTATACACTCAAGTTAAATAAAACATACAGGTGAAACTCGAAAAATTTGAATATTGTGCAAAAGTCCATTTATTTCAGTAATGCAAATTAAAAGGAATTGCATTAATGCAGCTTAAAATTAGAATTGTGTGAAAAGGTTCAATATTCTAGGCTCAAAGTGTCACACTCTAGTCAGCTAATTAGTCCATACCCCCTGAGCAAAGGGGACCTCAAAATTGTGACTTTGGGGTTTTCATAAACTGTAAGCAATAATCATCCAAATTACAGTCCTGATCAAAAATTTAAGACCACTTGAAAAATGGCAAAAAATCATATTTAGCATGGCTGGATCTTGGTTCCAAGTAGAGCTTCAACATGCAACAAGAAGAAATGGGAGTGAGACAAAACAATTTTTGAGCATTCAATTTAATGAAAACAATGAATAAACTGAAATAGACTGTTTTCCAACTGATCAAACGTTTAGGACCACACCTCCAAAAAAAACCTAAAACCCTCCCAAAACAGAAATCCAACTTCCAAACGTGAACTCAGTAATGAGTAGCTCCGCCGTTATTGTTTCTCACTTAAAAAATTTGTTTCGGCATGCTTGATGCAAGCGTTTCCATGAGGTGAGTGGAACATTTCTCCAAGTAGTGAAGACGGCCACACGAAGGCCATCTACTGTCTGGAACTGTTGTCCATTTTTGTAAACTTCCCTTGCCATCCATCCCCAAAGGTTCTCATTTCGATTTAGCTCAGGGGAACACGCAGGATGGGCCAAAAGAGTGATGTTATTCTCCTGGAAGAAGTCCCTTGATCTGCGGGCATTGTGTACTGTAGCGTTGTCCTGTTGAAAAACCCAGTCGTTACCACACAGACAAGGGCCTTTGTCATGAGGAATGCTCTCTGCAACATCTGGACATAGCCAGTGGCCGTTTGACGCCCCTGCACTTCCTGAAGCTCCATTGTTCCACTGAAGGAAAAAGCACCCCAGACCATTATGGCACCCACTCCACTATGGCACGTAGAAAACATCTCAGGTGGGATCTGCTTGTCATACCAGTAACGTTGGAAACCATCAGGACCATCAAGGTAAAAAAAATTCTCATCAGAGTATAGAACTTTCTTCCACCTTTGAATGTCCCATGTTTGGTGCTCTCTTGCAAATCCAAATGAGCAGTTCTGTAGCATTCAAGGAGACGAGGTCTTTGAAGACGTTTTTTGGTTTTGATGCCCTTTAGTCTAAGATGCCATCTGATGGTTATGGGGCTGCAGTCAGCACCAGAAAGGGCCTTAATTTGGGTCGAGGATTGGATCCTCCGGCTCAGTGCTGATGAAATTTTTTGGGGTCTTCCACTTGACTTTTTTTGTTCCATAACCCTCAGGATCATTTAAGAAATTCCAAATGACTGTCTTACTGTGTCCCACCTCAGCAGCGATGGCGAGCTGTGAGAGACCCTGCTTATGCAGTTTAACAACCCGACCACGTTCAAAAAGTTTTTTTTGCCTTTGCCATCACAACGTGTGACTACCTGACAGAAAATTACAATGAATCCACATCTTTGCACAGATTTGGCCTTTTAAAGGCATGTGGTCCTAAAATTTGGATCAGCTGAAAAACAGCCTGTTTCAGTTTAATCGTTATTTTCAATTAATTGAGTGCTCAAAAAATGTTTTGTCTCACTCTCATTTCTTCTTGTTGCATGTTGAAGCTCTACTTGGAACCTTCTTAAGATCCAACAATGTAAAATATGATTTTTTGCCATTTTTCAAGTGGTCTTAAATTTTTTATCAGGACTGTATAACAAATAAAGGCTTGAAATATCTCACTTTGCATGTAATGAGTCTATCTTATATGTTAGTTTCACCTTTTACGTTGCATTACTGAAATAAATGAACTTTGCACAATATTCAAATTTTTCGAGTTTCACCTGTATATGGCTGAAAAAAAACAAATAACACACAAAATAGCCACTCATCTTTTTTAACCACTTATATAAAATTGCAATGCAAAAGAAAACGTTGTGAGGGAATGACCAATATGGCTGCCAATAACAATGGCACTTAAATGCAGGAAACTGAATAACTAGTCATATACAGCAGCAGCGCAGTGGCTCTTTGGCTAGCACTGGTGCCTTGCTGGGGTGTCTTTATAGTAGTTCAGTTTGTCCTACCTCTCAGCGGGTGAAAAAATGAACCTATTTTGGACCGAGGGTCCAACAAGGTGGAGAGCCAGAAGTCATCCCTCTGCTGAATGGTGACAATTCGGCTGTCAGTACCTAAGCAAGTGAGCATGCAGCGGCCATTTGAGAAAGTGATTTGGAGGGACTCCCTGCGTCCATCTCCACTGCATACTGCCACAGTGTGTCTGGGTCCTCTGTCTCGTCTTTCTCATCTCCCTCTTGCTCCTCCGGCTGCTCCTGCTCCTCCTCTCCTGTCACCTGTGCAGAAAAACTAGTCATTGAACCAGGGATTCCCAACGAGTCTCCCAAGCTTGTACTTGCCTGGCCTTAAGCTGTTTATCTTCTGCGATCTGACAAGTGCAGGTACGTCCAGCTTAGAATAACCGTTATCGTCAACGGTTTTTCTAAGCTGAACGTACCTGCACTCGCCATATAGCAAACGATAAACAGCTTAAGGCCGGGCAAGTACAAGCTTGGGAGACTGGTTGGGAATCCCTGGATCTGTTTACTAAGTCCACAGTTATTCTAAGCTGGATGTACCTGCACTCATCAGATTACAGAAGATAACCAGCTTAAGGCTGGGCAAGTAGACTGGTTGGGAATCCCTGGTTCCGTTGACTAAGTCAACGGTTATTATAAACTGAAATTACCTGCACTGTGTAGAAAAACCACCCATTTCACTACACATTGCTTGTTGTCCAATGTTCTCCTCCTCCTCCAGTTCAGCCCCCCCCCAGGGCTCATGTGGCCATGAGATGTAGGCGCCATGTCTCCAGTCCACCGACCAGCCAGATTTACCAGCATCTGTTCCAAGATAATGAAGCAGTGGAATGATGTTCATCCCGTAGTCCTGGTGACAAAGAACATGGCATCCTCAAAGGGCCTGAGCTAACGGCAGACCACTGGCTAACATCGAAGTTAAACAGGAGAGTACTCCTGTCTGCTTGGATCGTCAAAAGATCGTTTATGACCTTTCTCTGTCCGTACAGTCAGTCCAACATATGGAGGGGGGAATTCCAACCGGTGGAAACATCGCATATCAGCCTATGTTGGGGGATGCCGTTCTGCCGCTGCAGCTCAAGGAGTGAGTGCTTGGTGGTGTACAAGTGGCTGAAGTGCATGCAGAGTTTCCTGGCCATTTTTTTAGGATGTCTTGCAGGTGGGTGGAAGACTTCAGGAACCTCTTAATGACCATATTGATCACGTGCACCATGCAGGGCGCATGGCTCAGCCCTCCTTGACGCAGCACTGACACCATGTTCTTCACGTTGTCGGTCACCATGGTTCCGATTTTGAGTTGTCATGGAGAAAGCCAGGATTTGATTTCTTGATGAAGGATATGGAGCAGTTCCTCCCTTGTGTGACTCAGTTCGCCCAGGCAAACGAGGTGTAGAACAGTATGACACCACCATGCCCTGCACATATGGTATGCTGGAGAAGCACTGTGAAATGTCCCTGCAGTGGAGGCTGAGGACACAGTGGAGGATGAGGAAGCAGAGGCAAACATTGTCACAGGACAAACAGTGTGAGAACGTGGAGGCAGAAGCGGCATCACCTGGCCAAGTTGCTGGTGTGGCTGTGCAGGTACCACATTCACCCAGTGGGCAGTAAAGTATTACATGTATTGTCCCTGACCATAGTTACCAGCTCCACACGTCGGCGATGCCATGCACTTTGGCAGACACCGACAGGCTCAAGGATTGGCCCATCTTCTGTTCTACATAAGTGTGCAGGACTTGTACTGCCTTTTTGGTAAAGAAATGACAGCTTGGGACTCTCCACCTTGGCTCGGCACAAGCCATCAGTTCTCTGAAAGGTGCAGAATCCACCACTTGGAAAGAGAGGGACTGCAGCACCAGCAACTTGGCCAGGAGCACGTTCAGCTTCTGCACCGTTGGATGAGTGCACGCATACTATTGTCTGTTGGCAATCGCTTCAGGGATCGATTGCTGACAGAATGACTGACGAGGAGTAGGAGGGCGAGGAGCAGGAGCGTCAAGACCAGTAGATGATAGGAAGGACAGACAGCTCCCTGCAGCTGAGGTGTTGGACCCTTGCCTTTCTGAAATCGGGTGCGTGCCACTGTGTGATGCAGCGGTTGCTGAAGCAGGCTGGACCACCACATTGGAGACACGGTTCTCCCAGGCCACTTTATGGTGCCGCTGAATTTTTTGATGCAGGGCCGTGGTGCCAACATTGGCACCCAGGCCATGCTTAATCTTCTGCCCACAGATTCGGCAAATAGCCATGTTCACCTCCTCAGACAGCTTAACAAAAAACTGCCACACCGCCGAGTAGGTGATTTTACCCCCAACACTCTGCACTGACTGAATGTTACCGCTGCTGTCTCCGCGAACACCTGCACCACTACTTTCCGGGCATGTAGGCTCCTCCGTAGCATAAAATCTACCCCGGGCACGTTTGGCTCCCGACCTTCTACTGCTGCCACCCTGCTGACTCCTGGCAAAGCTAACGACTTGCTGGCTCCGCCGCTGCCTCACGCGCAAGCTCCCAACCTCTTCCCCCTATGATGATGAAGCCCATTCGTCACTTGGCTCCCATCGAGTACTGTCTGCATGTCACTGATGCCCTCCTCAACTGTCTCTGAGCTAGGAGCCTGACCGCTCGTAACACCATTCTCCTCCTCATACTTGCCCGCCTTCCGGAGGAAGCGGCGGATGTCTCCTTCAGATTTTAGCTGAGGAGTAGCTGCTGACTGTCATCTAGTAGCTCATCCTCGCTGTATAGTTGAGCTGAGCCCACCGCATATTTCTGGCTGGGGGGACAGAAAAGGACAGAGGCAGGTTGAGAACAGGTGAGGGCACAGGGTCTGCTCCCGGGCCATGCTAACTAAGGGTTGTGTCTGACAAAACCACCGACTCTTGGCTGGGGGTATCTGATGTTACTTGGGACGAAGTGGATTACCGCATTAACCATTCAAGAACTGGTCAAAACACGACTGCTAGATGACTCCTGCTGCCATGTCCCCTTACTATGCTGTGACCTGTGCCTGCGCCAGAATAATTTAGGCCTGTGCCCCTCCCCTGTGCAGGGCCTGTCACTTCTCCGTCTGACATACTGCTAGATCAAATAAATAAATAAAGAGGAAATTAATACACCCCAAAAATTGTTAATTTGTCACTTCACCACCAAAAGGCAAATAATACTTTTTTTTGCCACTAATACACACCAAAAAGGGCTATAGAATATAAACTGCACAGCTGAACAACAAATAATATATATTGTTTGCCATTAATACATGCCAAAATGGTCTGCAATTTGATCAGTTCACCACACAATGGCAAATAAGCCCTTTTTTCCCACTAATACATGCCAAAAAAGGCTTTAGAACATATAACTGCACCGCTGAATGGCAAATAATACTTTTTTGCCACTAATACACGACAAAAAGGGCTGTAATTTTCTCACTTCACCACACAACGACTAATAAGCACTGTTTTCCCACTACTACACACCAAAAAAGCTTTAGAACATATAACTGCACTGCTAAACAGCCAAAAAAAGCTTTAGATCATATAACTGCACTGCTGAACAGCAAATAATACTATTTTTTTGCCACTAATACACACCAAAAAGGGCTGTAATTTTCTCACTTCACCACACAATGGCTAATAAGTCTTTTTTTTTTCACTTATACATGCCAAAAAAGGCTTTAGATCATATAACTGCACTGTTGAACGGCAAATAATACATTTTTTTGCCTCTAATACCCGCCAAAAAAGGCTTTCATTTTCTCACTTCACTACACAATGGCTAATAAGCACTTTTTTTCCCCACTAATACACACCAAAAAAGTTTTAGAACATATAACTGCACTGATGAACCGCCACAAAAGGTTTAGAACATACGGTATAACTGCACTGCTGAACAGCAAATAATACTTTTTTTTTTGGCCACTAATATACGCCAAAATGGCTGTAATTTTCTCACTTAACCACACAACGGCTAATAAGCCATTTTTTTTTCTTTTTCCCCACTAATACACGCCAAAAAAAGGCTTTAGAACATATAACTGCGGCTGTGAAGTGCAAATAACGTTTTTTTCGCCACTAATACATGCCAAAAAGGGCTTTAATTTTCTCAATTCAACACACAACAGCTAATAACCCCCCCCCCCCCCACTAGTGCACAACAAGAAAAGGATTTAGAACATATATATATAACTGCACTGTACAAAGGCTAATAAGCTCCCAATAACAAGAGCGGTTTGCTGGAATTACAGAGGAATCCTGAAATGAGCAGCAATATAATGGCAATTTGGATCCACAGTCAGTGCAGCAAGGTGTAATAGGATTGTTCCTATTACCCAGGCCATAAACACCCCTATTGAACCCTGTTCTGCTTCAATACTGTGGAATGATTCCTCTCTATCCTTTCCCTACACTTCTAATGCTCTTTCCCTGAACTTCTATTGAGCAAAATATAAGTTTTCAAGTCTTTCCTAGCACTGTCCCTAGCGCCTGCTAACTTCTCTCCCTGCACTAAGTACACTGGAAAATGGCTGAATCCAAGATTGCTGACGCTATTTATAGGGCTGTGACATCAGAGGGCTGGCTGGCTTCTGATTGGCTGCATGCATGGCATTGTGGGTGATCCTTTGTTCCCAGAGTTCCTTGCTCCATGTCCTAACATGTGCAGCAGCCATTTTAGGAAAAAATTTGATTCGTTACCACGAAGCGTGAGGAAATTTGGATTTGGTGCAAATCTAATAATTCCTGAAATTCTGATCGAATTCCACTTAGTCAACTTTGATTGATCATCTCTAATAGCCATCTTTTTGGTTGATACTGGTCATATTGGTGGAGATGGGAATATTAAAGTGAATTTTCAAGTGAATGGGAGTAGTGCTGAGGTAAGCAGGTTCCAGCATCAGAGTTTGTGAAAACTGTTGATTGCCGTGTTTGCCAGGAGTTAGACCCCCACCGATAATGACCTATCCTAAGAGTAGATCCCATTACTACAAGATCCTGAAAACCCCTTCAAATAATACATTTGCCCAGTTCATTACATGGACAAAGAAACATTTCATTCTGCTAATTATAGAAGGCCCTATAAGCATACTAGAATATGAACTAGTGTAAATTTTTTATCTTCTGCTTTTTCTCCTTATCTTAGCAGTTTGCAGATACATTACAACACATCAACAGAAAATTGTCCTTGTTAGAAAGATATTTCTTTGTCTCATATTATGCTGAGATGAACCAAACGAGAAAGAATAATCTTTCAAACAGACAGTTGCTTCTCTGCTGCACCCAGAAAAAAATCAAACTTGTGATGACAGCAAGTTTTGATGAACAATTGTTCCGTGAAGATGATTAGCAAGCATGTTATAGATCTGTTAATCTACACAAGTCAAGGTAGTCGAGTTATCAGCAGAAACTCACTATATCTAGCAAGTATAAAGCTTTAGTGAGATATGATGATTTCTGGCTGAGGTCTAGAAGTGGATATTACATCTTGCTCTGAACATCCTCGTGTACTTGAATAAAACATCATCCGCACAAAGACACCTCATAAGTCATATAACTGACAGATCTTGTAGAAGACTTACGCCAATTTCACAGTAATCCCATGGCCATGAAGATAACTGGAAATTGTGTTAATAAGTGTCATTGCGCCACAACTACATTTAATGTAGCGCTCACCTTTCTTTTCAACTTCTTCCTTTAATGGTGACATGCAAGCAAATTCTGCTGAATTTGTAACTACTGTATATACAGTGTCAGAGGAATTAGTCAATATACTCTATCTATCTACTATCCTAAACATGTTACTCTGATCAATGTCATAACACTAGTCAATATCCAATTGTCTGAAATTAGACTAAAATTTATGGTAGAGAATTTTGAGTGCAAATAAAAAGTTTACTTGATAGTAATACTATACCATTACCAGAAATAAATTTCTAATATGTAAAAAGACTATATGCCTAACATTTTCTTAAAAAAATAAAGATATGAAAATAAACCTCAATTTTTCAAGAAAAATAAAATCTGAAAGAAATAACACCACTAGCCTAACAAAAACAGTAGCTGTTTAAAAAGGTATTCCAGACAAATAAAATAAGAGGTATTTCCTGCTATGTTGATAGGTGTGCTCCAATTCCTGCTGACGCCCGACACAGCAGGAAATATTTACATAGTTGGAAAATAGACAAATGTCCATCAATTTCAACCAAGATATAGGAGAAGATGTGGTTGAAGTGAAGTAGTATGGGAAACAGGAGTTCTACTCATTTCCATAAGTACTAATGTTATTTAAGAAATTATCAAAGCCTTTTTTGAATCCATTATTTCAAAGAAATCAAGGATACGGGATAACAATTAGATTGGTCGGGGTCCTACTATTGGAGCCTCCATTTATCACAAGAACAGGTACTCTGTACTCCTTGGAGCTACCCGAAATGAACAGAGCAGAAGGTCAGGCGTACGAACTGCCACTGCATTCATATGTATGGGAGTTTCAGAAATAGTGGAGTGCTTTACTCTCTGGGAACCCCTGTAGAGACGAATGGAGTGGCAGTGCGCATGTTCTACCTGCTGCTCAGTTCATTTCAGGGAAGGGGGCTCCAAGGGTTACAGGGTAACCATTATTATGATCAGTGGGGGTCCCAGCTATGGGAAACTGTTTGTTCACAACAAGTGCATGCTCATCAAAAGAGGTGAAAGCTGCATTTACATTAATTTATTTTCCTTGCAGTGACCATGACAGTAATTGCTTGTGTTCGTACAGATTCATTGTTTCTGGGCAGCAGATCGCCGGGCAATGATTTTTCCTAGAAACGATACTGCCACTATCACTGCTTGTGTAAAGAAGTCTCCATGGTTGATTTTTGTGTCCTATCTATGTTGGATTACTAGTATGAGACAGTTTTGCTTTCTGCAAGCAATAGATCAAAATATCTTATTATGAAAAAGCAGTGAAGGACCACAGGTTTATACCCCCCTAGTGACCAGGCCCTTTTTTACAAATCGGCACTTCACAACTTTAACGGTTTATTGCTCGGTCATGCAACTTTGAACCCAAATGAATTTTACCTCATTTTCTTCTCACAAATACAGCTTTCTTTTGGTGGTATTTGATTGCTGCTGAGATTTTTCGTTTTTCTGATATTAATCAAAAAAGACTGCAATTTTCTCAAAAAAGTGTATTTTTTACTTTTTCTGGTAAAATTGTTCAAATATAATTACATTTCTATACAAGTTTGTGTCAGAATTTATTGTGCTACATGTCTTTGATAAAAAAAAAATCCAATAAGTGTATATTTATTGGTTTGCGCAAAAGTTATAGCATTTACAAACTATGGTACAAAAATGTAAATTTCTGCATTTTGAAGCAGCTCTGACTTTCTGAGCACCTGTCATGTTTCTTGAGGTGCTAGAGTGCCAGGATAGTATAAATACCCCCCAAATGACCCCATTTTAGAAAGAAGACACCCCAAAGTATTCGTGGAAGGGGCATCGTGAGTTCATGTATGATTTTTTTTTTTTCACAAGTTAGCGGAAAATGACACTTTCTGAGGAATTTTTTTAATACATTTTCCATTTCTGCTAACTTCTGGCAAAAAAATATTAAATCTCCCACGGACTCACTATGCCCCTCAGTGAATACCTTGGGGTGTCTACTTTCCAAAATGGGGTCATTTGTGGGGTGTGTTTACTGTTCTGGCATTTTGGGCGGGGCTAAATTGTGGGCAACCCTGTAAAGCCTAAAGGTACTCATTGGACTTTCGGCCCCTTTACGCACCTAGGCTGCAAAAAAGTGTCACACATAAGGTATCGCCGTACTCAGAAGAAGTAGGGCAACGTGGTTTGGGGTGTATTTTTACACATACCCATGCTGGGTGAGAGAAATTGACAACTTTGTAAATGACAACTTTTAATTTTTTTATACAGAGATATTTCTCACACACAGCATGGGTATATGTAAAAATACACCCCAAAACACATTGCCTTACTTCTTCTGAGTACAGCAATACCACATGTGTGACACTTTTTTGCAGCCTAGGTGTGCAAAGGGGCCCAAATTCCAATGAGTACCTTTAGGATTTCACAGGGCATTTTTACGCATTTGGATTCCATGAGGGGTGTGGTGAGTTCATGTAAGATTTTATTTTTGTCACAAGTCAGTGGAATATGAGACTTTGTAAGAAAAAAAAAAAATTCCGATAACCAAAAAAAAATAATCTTCTATGAACTCGCCCTGCCCCTCAAAAGTGATCTTTATAGCGCTGCAGCGATTTTACAGTGTTTTTGCAGTGATCAGAAAAAAAAACATTTCTGTCACTGCGGTGGGGCGGACTGAACGCAAGTGTGTACACAAGATCAGGCCTGATCGGGCGAACACTGCGTTTTTTTGTAGAGACTAAGGTGACCCTAATGTACTGATATAGATCTGATTGCAATCAGTCTTGATCACTTACAGATACTATATAGTACTAGTGCTGATTAGCGACAGCGATGATGTTAATCAGCGACTAACCAGTGACTGCGGTGCGGTGGGCTAAGCACTAACTACCTAACAAGTAGCTAACTGGTGGTGATAAGGCACCCTTACAGGGGGGTGATCAATGACAGGGGGGTGATCAGGGAGTCTATATGGGGTGATCAGGGGTTAATAAGTGACAGGGGGGGTGTAATGTGTGTGTGGTGCTACTTACAGAGCTGCCTGTGTCCTCTGGTGGTCGATCCAAGCAAAAGGGACCACCAGAGGAGCAGGTAGCAGGTATATCACACGCTATATACAAAATAGTGTCTGATATACCTACTTTAATAGTTCTTTTAAAAATCTACAGCCTGCCAGCCAATGATCAGCGCTGGCAGGCTGTAGTTAAACTTGAATACTGCGCAATCCTGTGAACGTGCGCTCCTGTGAGCGCGCGTTCACAGGAAATCTCAGGTCTCACGAGATGACACCAATAGGTGTCACTGAGACCTGAGAGCGCTGCCGTCCAGACGCCTATCGGCGTTACCGTGACGGCAAACGGTTAAACTATTTGAATCTACAGTACCAACAAAAACCTATGGAGTCATTTATCAAACCGGTGTAAAGTAGAACCAGCTTAGTTGCCCATAGCAACCAATCAGATTCCACCTTTCATTTTCCAAATGACCCCATTCATGGATAAAAAAATAGGAAAAATAATCTTTGAATCCCAAGAATGACAATAAAAAATCTTATTATGAAAAAACGGTGATTGAACAGTTTGAAGTTACCACCAAAAATGTAGGCGATATGAATAAATAAATATATTTGAAAAATATGGATTCTAACAAATATATATATATATGTATTATTTTGCAATTCATTTCAGGCAAAGAAAGTTTGCTTAACTGCCTGAAAGGCCTTTGTTGGGGTACTATTTCTGGTTACAGAGGGCACTGATTATGCATGAGTAGTGTTGAGTAGGGATGAGCGAACTCGAACTGTATAGTTCGGGTTCGTACCGAATTTTGGGGTGTCCGTGACACGGACCCGAACCCGGACATTTTCGTAAAAGTCCGGGTTCGGGTTCGGTGTTCGTCGCTTTCTTGGCGCTTTTGTGACGCTTTCTTGGCGCTTTTTGAAAGGCTGCAAAGCAGCCAATCAACAAGCGTCATACTACTTGCCCCAAGAGGCCGTCACAGCCATGCCTACTATTGGCATGGCTGTGATTGGCCAGAGCACCATGTGACCCAGCCTCTATTTAAGCTGGAGTCACATAGCGCCGCCCGTCACTCTGCTCTGATTAGCGTAGGGAGAGGTTGCGGATGCGACAGTAGGGCGAGATTAGGCAGATTAACTCCTCCAAAGGACTTCACTTGATTAATCGATCGATCTGCAGCTGTGCATCATTGAGCTGCTGAAATTCAAATGCTCACTCACTGTTTTTAGGCTGCCCAGACCGTTTGTCAGTCACTTTTTTCTGGGGTGATCGGCGGCCATTTTGTGTCTTGTGCGGTGCTGCGACCAAGTGCATCCAAGCTGCGACCAAGTGCATTTAACCCTCAATGGTGTGGTTGTTTTTTGGCTAAAGCCTACATCAGGGTGAAGCTGTCACACCAAGTGCATTTAACCAGCAATAGTCTGTTCATTTTTTTGGCCATATACTAAATCAGGGGCAAGCTGCGCCTGTCACCAAGTGCATTTAACCCTCAATGGTGTGGTTGTTTTTTGGCTAAAGCCTACATCAGGGTGAAGCTGTCACACCAAGTGCATTTAACCAGCAATAGTCTGTTCATTTTTTGGCCATATACTACATCAGGGGCAAGCTGCGCCCGTCACCAAGTGCATTTAACCCTCAGTAGTGTGGTGCGTCAAGCTGTGACACCAAGTGCATTTAACCAGCAATAGTCTGTTCATTTTTTGGCCATATACTAAATCAGGGGCAAGCTGCGCCCGTCACCAAGTGCATTTAACCAGCAATAGTGTGGTTATTTTTTGGCCATATCCCAGTCTAATTCTGTCACTAAATCCATACCGGTCACCCAGCGCCTAAATACTAGGCCTCAAATTTATATCCCGCTAAATCTCTCGTTACCGCTGTCCTGTTGTGGCTGGGAAAGTTATTTAGTGTCCGTCAAAGCACATTTTTTGTTCTGGGTTGAAGTACAATTCCCAATTTAGCAATTTCATAATTTAGTGGTTCCTGCTATATCAGAGCTATTTGAAATCTATCCCTAAAAGGGTATATAATATTCAAGGTGCACATTGGGTCATTCAGAATAACTTCACACACACCCGCTACTGTGTATTTCCAAGTCTAATTCTGTCACTAAACCCATACCTGTCACCCAGCGCCTAAATACTAGGCCTCAAATTTATATCCTGCTAAATCTCTCGTTACCGCTGTCCTGTTGTGGCTGGGAAAGTTATTTAGTGTCCGTCAAAGCACATTTTTTGTTCTGGGTTGAAATACAATTCCCAATTTAGCAATTTCATAATTTAGTGGTTTCTGCTATATCAGAGCTATTTGAAATCTATCCCTAAAAGGGTATATAATATTCAAGGTGCACATTGGGTCATTCAGAATAACTTCACACACACCCGCTACTGTGTATTTCTAAGTCTAATTCTGTCACTAAACCCATACCTGTCACCCAGCGCCTAAATACTAGGCCTCAAATTTATATCCTGCTAAATCTCTCGTTAACGCTGTCCTGTTGTGGCTGGGAAAGTTATTTAGTGTCCGTCAAAGCACATTTTTTGTTCTGGGTTGAAATACAATTCCCAATTTAGCAATTTCATAATTTAGTGGTTTCTGCTATATCAGAGCTATTTGAAATCTATCCCTAAAAGGGTATATAATATTCAAGGTGCACATTGGGTCATTCAGAATAACTTCACACACACCCGCTACTGTGTATTTCCAAGTCTAATTCTGTCACTAAACCCATACCTGTCACCCAGCGCCTAAATACTAGGCCTCAAATTTATATCCTGCTAAATCTCTCGTTAACGCTGTCCTGTTGTGGCTGGGAAAGTTATTTAGTGTCCGTCAAAGCACATTTTTTGTTCTGGGTTTAAATACAATTCCCAATTTAACAATTTCATAATTTAGTGGTTTCTGCTATATCAGAGCTATTTGAAATCTATCCCTAAAAGGGTATATAATATTCAAGGTGCACATTGGGTCATTCAGAATAACTTCACACACACACGCTTCTGTGCATTTCCAAGTCTAATTCTGTCACTAAATCCATACCGGTCACCCAGCGCCTAAATACTAGGCCTCAAATTTATATCCCGCTGAATTTGAATACAATACATTGGGCCAAATAATATATTTGTTGTTGTGGTGAACCATAACAATGAGAAAAACATCTAGTAAGGGACGCGGACGTGGACATGGTCGTGGTGGTGTTAGTGGACCCTCTGGTGCTGGGAGAGGACGTGGCCGTTCTGCCACATCCACACGTCCTAGTGTACCAACTACCTCAGGTCCCAGTAGCCGCCAGAATTTACAGCGATATATGGTGGGGCCCAATGCCGTTCTAAGGATGGTAAGGCCTGAGCAGGTACAGGCATTAGTCAATTGGGTGGCCGACAGTGGATCCAGCACGTTCACATTATCTCCCACCCAGTCTTCTGCAGAAAGCGCACAGATGGCGCCTGAAAACCAACCCCATCAGTCTGTCACATCACCCCCATGCATACCAGGGAAACTGTCTCAGCCTCAAGTTATGCAGCAGTCTCTTATGCTGTTTGAAGACTCCGCTGGCAGGGTTTCCCAAGGGCATCCACCTAGCCCTTCCCCAGCGGTGAAAGACATAGAATGCACTGACGCACAACCACTTATGTTTCCTGATGATGAGGACATGGGAATACCACCTCAGCATGTCTCTGATGATGACGAAACACAGGTGCCAACTGCTGCGTCTTTCTGCAGTGTGCAGACTGAACAGGAGGTCAGGGATCAAGACTGGGTGGAAGACGATGCAGGGGACGATGAGGTCCTAGACCCCACATGGAATGAAGGTCGTGCCACTGACTTTCACAGTTCGGAGGAAGAGGCAGTGGTGAGACCGAGCCAACAGCGTAGCAAAAGAGGGAGCAGTGGGCAAAAGCAGAACACCCGCCGCCAAGAGACTCCGCCTGCTACTGACCGCCGCCATCTGGGACCGAGCACCCCAAAGGCAGCTTCAAGGAGTTCCCTGGCATGGCACTTCTTCAAACAATGTGCTGACGACAAGACCCGAGTGGTTTGCACGCTGTGCCATCAGAGCCTGAAGCGAGGCATTAACGTTCTGAACCTGAGCACAACCTGCATGACCAGGCACCTGCATGCAAAGCATGAACTGCAGTGGAGTAAACACCTTAAAACCAAGGAAGTCACTCAGGCTCCCCCTGCTACCTCTTCTGCTGCTGCCGCCTCGGCCTATTCTGCTGCTGCCGCCTCGGCCTCTTCCTCCGCCTCTGGAGGAACGTTGGCACCTGCCGCCCAGCAAACAGGGGATGTACCACCAACACCACCACCACCACCTCCGTCACCAAGCGTCTCAACCATGTCACACGCCAGCGTTCAGCTCTCCATCTCACAAACATTTGATAGAAAGCGTAAATTCCCACCTAGCCACCCTCGATCCCTGGCCCTGAATGCCAGCATTTCTAAACTACTGGCCTATGAAATGCTGTCATTTAGGCTGGTGGACACAGACAGCTTCAAACAGCTCATGTCGCTTGCTGTCCCACAGTATGTTGTTCCCAGCCGGCACTACTTCTCCAAGAGAGCCGTGCCTTCCCTGCACAACCAAGTATCCGATAAAATCAAGTGTGCACTGCGCAACGCCATCTGTAGCAAGGTCCACCTAACCACAGATACGTGGACCAGTAAGCACGGCCAGGGACGCTATATCTCCCTAACTGCACACTGGGTAAATGTAGTGGCAGCTGGGCCCCAGGCGGAGAGCTGTTTGGCGCACGTCCTTCCGCCGCCAAGGATCGCAGGGCAACATTCTTTGCCTCCTGTTGCCACCTCCTCCTTCTCGGCTTCCTCCTCCTCTTCTTCCACCTGCTCATCCAGTCAGCCACACACCTTCACCACCAACTTCAGCACAGCCCGGGGTAAACGTCAGCAGGCCATTCTGAAACTCATATGTTTGGGGGACAGGCCCCACACCGCACAGGAGTTGTGGCGGGGTATTGAACAACAGACCGACGAGTGGTTGCTGCCGGTGAGCCTCAAGCCCGGCCTGGTGGTGTGTGATAATGGGCGAAATCTCGTTGCAGCTCTGGGACTAGCCAATTTGACGCACATCCCTTGCTTGGCGCATGTGCTGAATTTGGTGGTGCAGAAGTTCATTCACAACTACCCCGACATGTCAGAGCTGCTGCATAAAGTGCGGGCCGTCTGTTCGCGCTTCCGGCGTTCACATCCTGCTGCTGCTCGCCTGTCTGCGCTACAGCGTAACTTCGGCCTTCCCGCTCACCGCCTCATATGCGACGTGCCCACCAGGTGGAACTCCACCTTGCACATGCTGGACAGACTGTGCGAGCAGCAGCAGGCCATAGTGGAGTTTCAGCTGCAGCACGCACGGGTCAGTCGCACTACAGAACAGCACCACTTCACCACCAATGACTGGGCCTCCATGCGAGACCTGTGTGCCCTGTTGCGCTGTTTCGAGTACTCCACCAACATGGCCAGTGGCGATGACACCGTTATCAGCGTTACAATACCACTTCTATGTCTCCTTGAGAAAACACTTAGGGCGATGATGGAAGAGGAGGTGGCCCAGGAGGAGGAGGAGGAGGAGGAGGAGGAAGAGGGGTCATTTTTAGCACTTTCAGGCCAGTCTCTTCGAAGTGACTCAGAGGGAGGTTTTTGGCAACAGCAGAGGCCAGGTACAAATGTGGCCAGCCAGGGCCCACTACTGGAGGACGAGGAGGACGAGGATGAGGAGGAGGTGGAGGAGGATGAGGATGAAGCATGGTCACAGCGGGGTGGCACCCAACGCAGCTCGGGTCCATCACTGGTGCGTGGCTGGGGGGAAAGGCAGGACGATGACGATACGCCTCCCACAGAGGACAGCTTGTCCTTACCCCTGGGCAGCCTGGCACACATGAGCGACTACATGCTGCAGTGCCTGCGCAACGACAGCAGAGTTGCCCACATTTTAACCTGTGCGGACTACTGGGTTGCCACCCTGCTGGATCCACGCTACAAAGACAATGTGCCCACCTTACTTCCTGCACTGGAGCGTGATAGGAAGATGCGCGAGTACAAGCGCACGTTGGTAGACGCGCTACTGAGAGCATTCCCAAATGTCACAGGGGAACAAGTGGAAGCCCAAGGCCAAGGCAGAGGAGGAGCAAGAGGTCGCCAAGGCAGCTGTGTCACGGCCAGCTCCTCTGAGGGCAGGGTTAGCATGGCAGAGATGTGGAAAACTTTTGTCAACACGCCACAGCTAACTGCACCACCACCTGATACGCAACGTGTTAGCAGGAGGCAACATTTCACTAACATGGTGGAACAGTACGTGTGCACACCCCTCCACGTACTGACTGATGGTTCGGCCCCATTCAACTTCTGGGTCTCTAAATTGTCCACGTGGCCAGAGCTAGCCTTTTATGCCTTGGAGGTGCTGGCCTGCCCGGCAGCCAGCGTTTTGTCTGAACGTGTATTCAGCACGGCAGGGGGCGTCATTACAGACAAACGCAGCCGCCTGTCTACAGCCAATGTGGACAAGCTGACGTTCATAAAAATGAACCAGGCATGGATCCCACAGGACCTGTCCGTCCCTTGTCCAGATTAGACATTAACTACCTCCCCATAACCATATATTATTGGACTCCAGGGCACTTCCTCATTCAATCCTATTTTTATTTTCATTTTACCATTATATTGCGAGGCTACCCAAAGTTGAATGAACCTCTCCTCTGCCTGTGTGCTAGGCCTAAATATATGCCAATGGACTGTTGCAGTGGTGGCTGACATGAAGCCTGATTCTCTGCTATGACATGCAGACTAATTCTCTGCTGACATGAAGCCAGATTGTCTGTTACGGGACCTCTCTCCTCTGCCTGGGTGCTGGGCCTAAATATATGCCAATGGACTGTTGCAGTGGTGGGTGACGTGAAGCCTCATTCTCTGCTATGACATGCAGACTGATTCTCTGCTGACATGAAGCCAGATCGTCTGTTACGGGACCTCTCTGCTCTGCCTGTGTGCTAGGCCTAAATATATGCCAATGGACTGTTGCAGTGGTGGGTGACGTGAAGCCTCATTCTCTGCTATGACATGCAGACTGATTCTCTGCTGACATGAAGCCAGATTGTCTGTTACGGGACCTCTCTGCTCTGCCTGTGTGCTAGGCCTAAATATATGCCAATGGACTGTTGCAGTGGTGGGTGACGTGAAGCCTCATTCTCTGCTATGACATGCAGACTGATTCTCTGCTGACATGAAGCCAGATTGTCTGTTACGGGACCTCTCTGCTCTGCCTGTGTGCTAGGCCTAAATATATGCCAATGGACTGTTGCAGTGGTGGGTGACGTGAAGCCTCATTCTCTGCTATGACATGCAGACTGATTCTCTGCTGTCATGAAGCCAGATTGTCTGTTACGGGACCTCTCTGCTCTGCCTGTGTGCTAGGCCTAAATATATGCCAATGGACTGTTGCAGTGGTGGGTGACGTGAAGCCTCATTCTCTGCTATGACATGCAGACTGATTCTCTGCTGACATGAAGCCAGATTGTCTGTTACGGGACCTCTCTCCTCTGCCTGTGTGCTAGGCCTAAATATATGCCAATGGACTGTTGCAGTGGTGGCTGACGTGAAGCCTCATTCTCTGCTATGACATGCAGACTAATTCTCTGCTGACATGAAGCCAGATTGTCTGTTACGGGACCTCTCTCCTCTGCCTGGGTGCTGGGCCTAAATTTATGACAATGGACTGTTGCAGTGGTGGCTGACGTTAAGCCTGATTCTCTGCTATGACATGCAGACTGATTCTCTGCTGACATGAAGCCAGATCCTCTGTTACGGGACCTCTCTCCTCTGCCTGGGTGCTGGGCCTAAATTTATGACAATGGACTGTTGCAGTGGTGGCTGACGTGAAGCCTGATTCTCTGCTATGACATGCAGACTGATTCTCTGCTGACATGAAGCCAGATCCTCTGTTACGGGACCTCTCTCCTCTGCCTGGGTGCTGGGCCTAAATTTATGAAAATGGACTCTTACAGTGGTGGGTGACGTGAAGCCTGATTCTCTGCTATGACATGAAGACTGATTCTCTGCTGACATGAAGCCAGATTGTCTGTTACGGGACCTCTCTCCTCTGCCTGGGTGCCGGGGCCTAAATATCTGAGAATGGACTGTTCCAGTGGTGGGTGACGGGAAGCCAGATTCTCTGCTATGGAACCTCTCTCCAATTGATTTTGGTTAATTTTTATTTATTTAATTTTTATTTTAATTAATTTCCCTATCCACATTTGTTTGCAGGGGATTTACCTACATGTTGCTGCCTTTTGCAGCCCTCTAGCCCTTTCCTGGGCTGTTTTACAGCCGTTTTAGTGCCGAAAAGTTCGGGTCCCCATTGACTTCAATGGGGTTCGGGTTCGGGACGAAGTTCGGATCGGGTTCGGATCCCGAACCCGAACATTTCCGGGATGTTCGGCTGAACTTCTCGAACCCGAACATCCAGGTGTTCGCTCAACTCTAGTGTTGAGCGAAGCGAGGCATACAAAACGGAATTCAGCAATTCAGTCCGAAGTTTAGGAAAACTTTGACCTGCAACAAATCCAAATATCCTTGCGCTTTGTGGTAACTAATCAGTTTTTCCTAAAATGGCAGCTGCACTTGTTACAAAGTGAAAGTAAGAAGCCCAGGAACTCGAGATCAACCATAGTGCTGTGCAGCCAGCCAATCCGCAGATTGCCATCCTCTGTGATGTCACAGCCCTATAGAACCCTCATCCTGCACGGTCACCACCATTGTCCTGTGAGCTGAGCATAGGGAGAGAAGGGACAAGCACTTATGAGCTATAGACAGTGTTGCTGAAAACGATTAATAGAATATTGGAGAGGGAGAGTGCAGGGAGGATTATGCTATGTCAGTTTTATTTATTTATTGCTACATTTAATTATTGCTACTCTATATTCTCATTGATAATAGATAATGTGGAAAAGCAGGGGGCAGAAGAAGGGCTCACACCTGTAGGACAGGAAAGCACTGGCGTTGGAGAAGTGGGTATGCCAGAGCTGATTCATATTCTGTGTGTACTGTCAAATAACCTGCAGAAGATTGCTGGAAAGAACAGCAATAATATGCATATTGTCCCCCCCACCTAACCAGCAAAACCCCATATTGGCAACGGCCCCTGTTTAAAGGTGCCGTGTCGCCATTAACAATGAAGACCAGCTATACAGTGCGGTCTTCATTATTAAATGAAAGGCAGCTGCTGGCTAATTGACTGCTTGGTTCTTCACTGCAGCATGGCCCCAACCCACCCACAGCATGGCCATACCGCGTGGCCATATAATAAGGCAGAGTGGCCTTGGAATACTTGATTCTTAACAATTCACAACAAATTAAAACGTAACAAATTAAAATGTGGGCAAATTTGCCGAATTGAATTTTTCAAAACTTTGCTCATCTCTGACAAGGATTAATGTAAGCTAGTCAACTCTCCTCTGGGTTTCTGGGGAAAATAAAATTATCACATCTTACATCTACTCACATCAGATAGGCTTTTCAATGTAAATTTGAATATCCTTCCCAGAAAACCAGAGGGACATTGACTGGCCTACAATACTCTACAAACATACTATGAATACTAGGCACCCCCCACGCAATGCATATATATGTTGTCCAGAAACCTAAAGTAGCATACTAGTCAGTCCGGTGCCTTTACAGTGAAATGAGCAGCAGAGCATTGTGAAAGAGAGGACCTAAGTCAGACTTCTTGCTCACCTTTGGGGGGCAAGGAAACAAAACAATAGGTGATTTGTGAATGCGTTTCACTGTCCAGAACAAATATTTTAATAGTTTGTACACTTTCAGACATGGCTTTACCAATGAGGGCATGGCTTATCAGAAATGTGTTGGCTTCATGGGAAAGGGACATGGCCTAAGATGGGACAGTTTGTGCCAAAATTGTACCACAATTCCATTGTAAAATTCTGTCATAAAGTAAGCCAACCAATTGTTGATATTAATTTAGACAAAAGTGTCTATCCCTTCACCAGATTTATCATCCAGCTTGAACCACTGCAATAAGTCTGCTGTTGGTACAGACAGCCTCAGTATATGCCATCTACAGGATTAGTAAATTTTCCCCAGTGTTTTATATTCTCACAAGTAGATGATTCCGCTTAAGTGAATTAATAGAAGAGAACATTATACGTGTGGACAAAGAAGAGTGAAACATTGTTAAGAAAATACAGTATTTCAGAAACAAACTCCTGTCTCAAGTTTTCGCTGACATTTCAAATTCAAAGAAGTCCATTTAACATACTATTAGGGTATGAACATGTGATAGTGCTGTTCACTTGACCTGAAAAATTTGCAAGATACCAAGGTACAGTACACAATATGCAATAATAACAGGAATTGAATGCTCAGTTAAACTTATGGTTTTGTTAAATACTGTAGACAGTTGCAGCAAACATTAACTTGACTTTTTCAGTTTTTATATATAATATAAGTGTGGCGAAACCAACCTCGCCACTGGGTTTTGGAGAGGGCTGTTTAAAAGCCTCTTGCCTCAGGATTATGGCCCATAGTAACTTTAAAGGAGAAAACAGACCGGCCGCACAGCTTAAATCTGTCTGTAGAATTGTATTTTATGTTATTATGCGTTCGGTTAAATTGTATATTATGTGAGGGCACCCAGATAGCTAATATTATTGTATTCGTGTATTCTGAGTGCCATTCACCTAATGATATGCACTCAGACTTGAGCTATCTGGGGATATGTTAAATGTCTGTGTTTGCTGTGGGGGTGTGCCATTGTGTGTTTAAATGGTGATGTCTGTCCTGTTGTCTCCACATGTGTATTGGTGATCTCCCTTTGTCCTGAGAGATAATTGGATTGCCTTCGTTTGTCTCTGGGACAGAGAGGAGGAAACCATGATGCATTGTGGGGATGTGTTGTATCTGTTCTGTATTTGCAAAACTGTAATAAAAACCAGGCTGGGTGTGCCAGCACATCAGACCACTGCTGACCCTCAAGACGGAGCCTTGTCTCGTTATTGGGGGGATTCCCTGTATGCTGTTGGAGACTGATTGCCAGGAGTGTAAGCTGACTGTACGCTTTTCCTGCTCGTCTGCTGACAGCTATTTGCGAGGTTCCAGTTTGGAGTGCTATTTTGTATCCAGTTCGGGAGGTTGGTGTTCTGCAGTAGCTGTGCCTGTCTCTCAGAAAGGGGCATATCGCCTAAACGGATTTTAACCCCTTGTCAGCTAAAACGGTCCGTTACATTGGTGGCAAGCAGCGGGATCGTTCCTACAGCCAGAAGGACAGCTACAGGAGACACCATTTCTGTGGATTCTACAATTTAAGGGCAACGCATGTCTCAGTACAGCGACCCTAAAAGCACCAGGATGGAACCAGCAGTGGAGTACAGATACTCTGTGGAGGAATTTGACCGTATGATGTGGTTGCGGCTGAACTTCTTCGGACCCAATCCAGCTGAGAAATACGTGAAGTTCGTGAGGAGTCTAGTGTTCAAGACCCTACTATACCGGGCAGAAGGTGACGGTCAGCTGCCACGTTGGGTGGACCTCCATCGGAAGTTACAGTTGCGGGACAGTAGGAGCCCAGTCTCCATTCCCCAGCGGCAGTGTGAAGTGCAGGGAGGGGAGAGCAGTGGCCTCCCTCCCCAGCGGCAGGCTGAGTTACAGGGGGCGGAGGTAGTTGTTCCTGCCCCCCAGCAGCAGCATGATTTTTTGGGAATTGGGAGCCTAGTCTCCATTCTCCAGCGGCAGTGTGAAGTGCAGGGAGGGGAAAGCAGCGGCCTCCCTCCCCAGCGGCAGGCTGAGTTACAGGGGGCAGAGGTAGTTGTTCCTGCCCCCCAGCAGCAGCATGATTTTTTGGGAATTGGGAGCCTAGCCTCCATTCCCCAGCGGCCGTGTGATGTACAGGGAATTGGGAGCCGAGTCTCCATTCCCCAGCGGCAGGTGGAGTTACAGGGGGCAGAGATAGTTTGTCCTGTTCCCCAGCAGCAGCATGATTTTTTGGGAATTGGGAGCCTAGTCTCCATTCCCCAGCGGCAGTGTGAAGTGCAGGGAGGGGAGAGCAGCGGCCTCCCTCCCCAGCGGCAGGCTGAGTTACAGGGGGCAGAGGTAGTTGTTCCTGCCCCCCAGCAGCAGCATGATTTTTTGGGAATTGGGAGCCTAGTCTCCATTCCCCAGCGGCAGTGTGAAGTGCAGGGAGGGGAGAGCAGCGGCCTCCCTCCCCAGCGGCAGGCTGAGTTACAGGGGGCAGAGCTAGTTGTTCCTGCCCCCCAGCAGCAGCATGATTTTTGGGGAATTGGGAGCCTAGTCTCCATTTCCCAGCGGCAGTGTGAAGTGCAGGGAGGGGAGAGCAGCTGCCTCCCTCCCCAGCGGCAGGCTGAGTTACAGGGGGCAGAGGTAGTTGTTCCTGCCCCCCAGCAGCAGCATGATTTTTTGGGAATTGGGAGCCTAGTCTCTATTCCCCAGCGGCCGTGTGATGTACAGGGAATTGGGAGCCTAGTCTCCATTCCCCAGCGGCAGGTGGAGTTACAGGGGGCAGAGACAGTCGGTCCTGTCCCCCAGCAGCAGCAGGATTTGATGGGAACTGGGAGCCTAGTCTCCATTCCCCAGCGGCAGCTTAACGCACCAGGGGGAGACAGTAAGCCCCACAACTGTGCAGATGGGACCGTGGTCTCTGCACTCACAGCACAGGGGGTAGGGACAGTCGGTCCTGTCCCCCGGCAACAGGGCTGTTTAGCCAAAGAGGAGACAGTCGGTCTCCCCCTCAAACAACCAGATCTACAGCCATCTCCGCAGGGATACCAGGAGGAGGAGGTAAGCGAGCCCTCCCCTTCCCAGCTACTTCCCAACCGAGTTCTGGGGGCAGGGGATGAGCCTGCAATACCCACTGATCCCTTCCCAGCGGAAGAGCTGGCATCAGGGCAGAGAGCCGCTAGCCTCTGCTCCACCAACCCCCTTGTTACAGGACTGGCTTGTACCCCCCTCACCCCAGTGGAAGAGCTGGCATCTGGGCAGAGCACAGTCGGCCTCTGCCCACCAAGTACCTACAGCTCCAAGCTGGAGAACCACAAAGCAAGGAGTAGCAGATGCACACTCAACAGCTGGGGACCTACAGAACAGAGCCAGGCCCCAAAATTCAACAGGTCCAGTATTGGGTTGTGGGTGGGCTGCCAGACTAACTCAGGTACCGACCGGCGTGAGGTCAGGTATCTGGTTAGTCTTCCCTGGGGGGGGGGGGGGAAGATGTGTGGCGAAACCAACCTCGCCACTGGGTTTTGGAGAGGGCTGTTTAAAAGCCTCTTGCCTCAGGATTATGGCCCATAGTAACTTTAAAGGAGAAAACAGACCGGCCGCACAGCTTAAATCTGTCTGCAAAATTGTATTTTATGTTATTATGCGTTCGGTTAAATTGTATGTTATGTGAGGGCACCCAGATAGCTAATATTATTGTATTTGTGTATTCTGAGTGCCATTCACCTAATGATATGCACTCAGACTTGAGCTATCTGGGGATATGTTAAATGTCTCTGTTTGCTGTGGGGGTGTGCCATTGTGTGTTTAAATGGTGATGTCTGTCCTGTTGTCTCCACATGTGTATTGGTGATCTCCCTTTGTCCTGAGAGATAATTGGATTGCCTTCGTTTGTCTCTGGGACAGAGAGGAGGAAACCATGATGCATTGTGGGGATGTGTTGTATCTGTTCTGTATTTGCAAAACTGTAATAAAAACCAGGCTGGGTGTGCCAGCACATCAGACCACTGCTGACCCTCAAGACGGAGCCTTGTCTCGTTATTGGGGGGATTCCCTGTATGCTGTTGGAGACTGATTGCCAGGAGTGTAAGCTGACTGTACGCTTTTCCTGTTCGTCTGCTGACAGCTATTTGCGAGGTTCCAGTTTGGAGTGCTATTTTGTATCCAGTTCGGGAGGTTGGTGTTCTGCAGTAGCTGTGCCTGTCTCTCAGAAAGGGGCATATCGCCTAAACGGATTTTAACCCCTTGTCTGCTGAAATGGTCCGTTACAATAAGTATGGTATGAAAGGCTCAATACTAAATGCAATTTACAATCTATACTCCAGTCCAAGTGCCATGGTTTGATACAATGGTTTTGTGTCTAAGGCCTTAGCTATTTTAAATGGAACAAGGCAGGGCTTTCCGCTATTGCCTATTATTTTCAACCTAGATATCAAACCATTAGCAGTTGCACTGAAAAATAATAAATACAGCATGTTTCAAGAGTTCATTTTGGGAATCAGGACCACCTTATAACGTTATATGAATATGGAATTCTAATAATTGCTGAGATATATAAAAGAAACAATTAATAATTACTCCAAAGTTTTGTGGTATAAGCTAAAACGGTCCCAACTTCTGTAGAACTGTGAGATCAAATTAAAGAATGCTGCACCTTTACATGGGCTGAAAAACATAAGATATCTGAGAATATCAATAGCTGATATGACAGCTCAGATTGTACTGTAAGTATTAACAAGGTGAATCTTTTGGTGACAGTTAAAACAGATCTGATCCGCTTGATCAAACTGAGGTTAACATGGATTGCAAATAATAACGCATTTAAATTGTGACCTCTACAGCACCCCGTCCCATAACAGTAAATTCCATAGTCCCCCACCCCTTAACACTGACCCCGCCACAGTGCCCCGTCACTTTAAAATGGGACCTCCACATCAGCCGATTAACTTTGACCTTAACAGCAGGCTGCCCCTTTAACAGTGAGTTTCACAGCACCCCACACCCTTGACAGTGACCTACTCAGGGGACCGCCCCCTTAAGAGTAACCTCCACTGTACCCTGCTGCCTTAACAGTGACCTCCACAGCAGTTGCCCCTTTAATAGTGGCCCCTGCCACCTACACAGTGACCTCCCCCTCAGCTTCTCTTTAATAGTGGCCCCTGCCCCCTTAACACTGACCTCCACAGCGCCGTGCCCCTTTAAAGTCGGGCTACACGACAAAATGTGTCGCGCGACATTTTGTCGCACTAATGTCGCGCAACAATTTTTATAATGATAGGCTATGGTGTCACACTGCAACATGTGACATGCTGCGACACAACAGTCGCAAAAAAACAATGGATTTTTCTGTGACTGTCGAGTCACAGTCGCAGCATGTCGCAGTGCAACACCATAGACTATCATTATAAAAATTACCGTGCAACATAAATGTTGCAGTGTAGTTGTGCCCTATGTGTCGCGCGTGTAGCCCTAGCCTAAAGTTGACCTACATCAGTGAAGAAAAATGGCTGGGTTGTTATGGAAACCTGGAGTAAAACGGTATGCATGTGGAGACTAAGGGCCTGCGAGCTTCTATTGGCTGATAAAGGACATGTGTGATAAAGGACATGCTTGTATTGACTAATGCAGGTAATTTTTTGGGAATATCTCAGGAACGGTACCTCCTAGAGAGCTGTGACCCCCACAAGATTTCTTTCCAGGTAGCAAGGGATGTGTATACTAAGTTTCGTTGAAATCGCTGGTTGCGTTTTTGAGTGATTGCGTAACATACATACATACACACATATATATGTCCTTCTTTATATATATAGAAGATGATGATGACAGGGGAGTGGAACTGTCAGGACTGGTTAAACCTTGGAATTAAAACTTTAGAGGATGTATACCAAAATACCCATCCCCCCGACCCTTGAACAATTTTATTAAGAAATATGCAATTGACTGGGGAATTGATTTTCCATCAGCGATGCGATACAATAGCATGATAGTTAATTATAAAATTTTAGATAAGCTTACCAGACCTGACAGCAATCACTCTAGAATAGCTATTATGACACTTTAGTTATGAAGAAATTGAGGATTATCATTTGTTTGCAAGGCTTTTTATAAAGCCTGGCTTTATAAAAACATAATTTGCATCAATCACATACCTATGGCTAAAAACATATTCAAGCAGGGGTGTTGCTAGGTAAAAACATTCAGGGCCTGGGCCCCTGATGTTTTGTCCCAGGCCCCGAATGTCCTGCCTGCTAGATCCAGCTGTTTGCCATCTTCAGGATGGCAATAAAATCAAATCAAATACCCTGCTAGAGCTGAAGGACCTGTGATGACATCACAGTCCATGTGATCAGTTCTAAATGCAGTAGCTGAAAAGGACCTGCGATGATGTCACCATCCTGTGACCAGTGCAGGAGAGGATGGCTCAGCAGTGAAGAGAATTCCTGTGAAGAAGCTGTGGTGAGGTCTGCTACATGAGGTGAGGTAAATGAAGGGTGAGGAAAAGCAATGTTGGGAGTTGAAGTTATTTAACTGGGACTGTATGTTAGGGCTGAAGGGAGGGAAGTTATTTACATAGGACAGTGGGGTCATGTTATTTACATGGGACTGAAAGTTGAGGGGGTGATGTTATTTACATGGGAATGCATGTTGGAGGTTGCTGGGGCAGGATGATGTTATTTACATGGGACTATATTTTGAAGGTGGCTGTGGAAGGCAGTGATATTATTTACATGGGACTGAATTTTGAGGAGTAATGCTATTTACATGGGGCTATATGTTGCAGCTGGGGAGGGGGTGATGTCATTTACGTGGGACTATATATTGGAGGGGGCAGGAGAGATGGCGTGATGTTATTTACATGGGACTGTATTTTGGAGGGGCTGTAGGTAGAGAGGGATGTTATTTACATGGGACTGTATATTGGAGGGGGCTGAAGAGATGGTGTGATGGTATTTACATGGGACTGTATGGGAGAGGGAGGGGCTGAGAAATTATAATTTCTGAGGACACTAAACGGAGGAATATAACTACAGGGGGCCCTAAAAGGGGGATTATTAATACTGGGAGCATTTCAGGGTAAGGATTATAACAGTAGGGGGCGATATAAATACTGGGGGCACTGTAGGGGCATTATAACAGTAGGGGACAATATAAATACTGGGGCACTTCAGGGTGAGCATTATAAAAGTAGGGGGCGATATAAATATGGGGGCACTGTGGGGTGCATTTTAAATCCAGGGGACATTAGGCGTTCTTATTACTACTGGGGGCTCAATAGGAGGGACTTATAGATCCGCCTTATTTCTACTAAGAGTACTATGGGGGGCCTTATTACTACTGAGGGGTCTGTAGAGAGCTTTATTACCACTGGGGGAACAATAGGGGGCCTTATTTCTACTGGGGGCTCTGTAAGGGCATTATTAATACTGGAGGGCTCTTCTACTAATGGAGACACTCTTGGCGAGCAGTATGACTGTTGGGGGCACTGTACGTGGCAGTATTACTAATTTGGGCATTTTAGAAGGGAATTACTATTGGTGGGACTATTACTATGGGGAAGATTTTTTTTTTTATAGTATTTATTTATTCACTTTGTAATTCAACATACATCAGCATCCCAACCGGGATGAAAGAAAACAAGAAAAAACATTGGACATTATTGGAGACCTCAAGTCCAAGTATCGCAGTAATCGACAAAGAGGGGATCTAAACAAAATTACATGCATGTCTTTTTATGGCAGTATCCCCCGAGACATATTGAGCAGTCTCTGGACGTCATTCACACCACATACACATACACATACACACCTGAGCTCCCCGTTGCCCCACCCAAGTCAATACTTAAACCGTGTTTTGTGCATGCAGCCAAACACCCAAAATCTTATCAAAGAGATCTGGAGTTCCTCTAGCAGTGTATGTTAGCTTATACATGTTGAGATCAGCATTTATGAGTTGTATCCACTTTTTAAGAGTAGGGGCCTTAGGTGGTTTCCAGTTTAGGAGAATAGTCTTTCTCCCATAAAACATTAATAAGCGGAGCAATCTTCTGCCATATTTAGTAGGGATTACGTCTACCACAAGTCCCAATAAGCATACCATAGGGAAATAAGTCCCAGGGAGCCCCAGCTCCGTATTAATGAAAGTGCATATCCGACCCCAGTACAGCTGCATAATGGGACACACCCATATCATATGGTACAAGGATCCTCTCAACTCCCCGCATCTCGAACATGAATGATCCGGTAGTCTACACATGTGAAACAGTCGCAGAGGGGTCAGATACACCCTGTGTATCCACTTAATCTGAATGAGCTAGTTTCGGGCACCAATTACCATGGTTCTCCATACAGAGTTCAACTCCTCCAGGTGAGACACCTCCAGGCCTGGAATATCCACAGACCAACGCGCAAACGATCGCCGGAGTAGAGAATCTTGCATTTTCATTATCTCCTCATAGAAAGAGCAAACTGGTTTATAGGGCTACGTTCGCCTAGCAATAGAATCGAGGGGCCCACATTTCAACTGTAGGGGCGAAGTTTTAAACTGCATCCGGCAGGCATGTTTCAAGTGGAGGTATCGCTAAAAACCCATACTGGGAAGTTGGTATTCTCTTTTGAGACTGTTGAAAGTACGGAAAGCACTGTTTTCATATAATTGAGTATGGTATCTTACCCCTTTCTGGGGCCAAAATTCAAAGTCAGGGAGATGGAGAAGCTCTTTAAGATGCTTATTTCTTCCACCTCCCCCAGTCGCCTCTCCACCTCTGCTGTTCTGTCTCGTATCTTATCAATGTCATGGCGTAGGCAAGTTAGATCTGCTTGAAGGTAGTCTATTTTAGCTGTAAGTGTGGACTGGCAATTCATAATTGCTGCCATTCTTTTACTCAGATCTATCTCCACTTGGTCAGGAGAACCACCCTCCCCTATCTCATCTGTTTGGCTCATGGCATCCACCAGCGCCTTAGGGGTAGGGGTAGTAGTAGAAGTGCCTGTCTTGTTGCCCATGTATTTGAGGCCTGGGGTAGTGGGTTGTAGGGGGGTCACACACCACGTTTCTTTGCACATCTTACTGTAGCTTTCCAAGGGTATCTCTCACCTCTTGCTTTTCCCCTTTCAATAAAAGATCTATGCAGCTGCTGAATACACTCCTCTCCACCTAGAAGGGGATCCAAGATGGTGGTGCCACGTGTCTAGCTCGGCCCCCAGTAGTGAAATTTCTCTACCCCTATCCAATTAGCCTCCTCACAGCCCCCCTCTGAAGCACCCCCTGCTCCGATGTCATGTGGAGCAGCGCAGCAGTTGTCAGGCGGTTTGCCGATCTTTCCCAGTGCAGTGTATGATTGTGGGACCGGCCTTCTCCCGCTGAGTATCTCCCCGCTCGTCCCGCCGTGGTGTCAAGCTGACCGGACTACAGGGGTTAGCGCAGAGTCACCAAAGGTTGGGTAGGTCCAAAGAGCCTCCCAGCGGCTCACCTCAGAGTCATGCAGTTCAGGAGGCGGCAGTCTCAAGGCCAGAGGCCACACCCGACCAGAGTCGGAGCGGAGGGCTGAGGAAAGCCCAAACAAGTCCCCCCGTCAGGTAACACTCCTTGGGGTCCAACGCAGCGGTCCTGGTAATAATGGTCACTAGATGGCCAGGATAAACTCAGGATACTGGAGGAGCTGATGTGCCGAGCGTCCTCACTCCATGACAGTTAGGTCACGCCCTACACTATGGGGAAGATTACCTGTATAGCACTTATTTTTCTTCAGGATAGTATTTGAGGGTACAGAAAAGTAAAGGAAGCTAAGATGTCTGTGTGTCACACTCTGCAGAGACGAGGCAGCTGAGAGAAGTTGTCCGGACTGAATGTAGAAGATGATGACAGAGAAGATTTACATCAGAGGAGACGTCACATGGGAGGCCCTAGATATGAGAGGTATGTGCTGCTGTATAGCTATATAGCAAGTACAGTAAAATACAAACCGGATTCCCAAAAAGTTGGGACACTAAACAAATTGTGAATAAAAACTGAATGCAATGATGTGGAGATGGCAAATGTCAATATTTTATTTGTAATAGAACGTAAATGACAGATCAAACGTTTAATCCAAGTAAATGTATCATTTTAAAGGAAAAATACGTTGATTAAAATTTTCACGGTGTCAACAAATCCCCAAAAAGTTGGGACAAGTAGCAATAAGAGGCTGGAAAAAGTAAATTTGAGCATAACGAAGAGCTGGAAGACCAATTAACACTAATTAGGTCAATTGGCAACATGATTGGGTATAAAAAGAGCTTCTCAGAGTGGCAGTGTCTCTCAGAAGCCAAGATGGGTAGAGGATCACCAATTCCCACAATGTTGCGCAGAAAGATAGTGGAGCAATATCAGAAAGGTGTTACCCAGCGAAAAATTGCAAAGACTTTGCATCTATCATCATCAACTGTGCATAACATCATCCGAAGATTCAGAGAATCTGGAACAATCTCTGTGCGTAAGGGTCAAGGCCGTAAAACCATACTGGATGCCCGTGATCTCCGGGCCCTTAAACGACACTGCACCACAAACAGGAATGCTACTGTAAAGGAAATCACAGAATGGGCTCAGGAATACTTTCAGAAACCATTGTCAGTGAACACAATCCACCATGCCATCCGCCGTTGCCAGCTGAAACTTTACAGTGCAAAGAAGAAGCCATTTCTAAGAAAGATCCACAAGCTCAGGCGTTTTCACTGGGCCAGGGATCATTTAAAATGGAGTGTGGCAAAATGGAAGACTGTTCTGTGGTCAGACGAGTCACGATTCGAGGTTCTTTTTGGAAATCTGGGACACCATGTCATCCGGACCAAAGAGGACAAGGACAACCCAAGTTGTTATCAACGCTCAGTTCAGAAGCCCGCATCTCTGATGGTATGGGGTTGCATGAGTGCGTGTGGCATGGGCAGCTTGCATGTCTGGAAAGGCACCATCAATGCAGAAAAATATATTCAGGTTCTAGAACAACATATGCTCCCATCCAGACGTCATCTCTTTCAGAGAAGACCCTGCATTTTTCAACAAGATAATGCCAGACCACATTCTGCATCAATCACAACATAATGGCCGCGTAGGAGAAAGATCTGGACTGCAGAAATGGCCAGTCTGCAGTCCACATCTTTCACCTATAGAGAACATTTGGCGCATCATAAAGAGGAAGGTGCCACAAAGAAGGCCCAAGACGATTGAACAGTTTGTTCCGTGATTTATGTTCTATTCTGAATAAAATATTAGAAGTTGGCACCTCCACATCATTGCATTCAGTTTTTATTCACGATTTGTATAGTGTCCCAACTTTTTTGGAATCCGGTTTGTATATTCAGGACTAGTGTTTGCGGGGGTGGGGGTCAGTTGGTCAACTTAGAGAACTGGGCAGTATGCATTGGGGCCTGGGCCCCAGATCTTTTGAGACCCTAGCAACACCCCTGTATTCAATCTTATCTTCCACTGACACATATAGCAAACTTTAACCTACACACCAAGGGTCTTTGTTGGAGGCAATGTGAGGAGGAAAGGGAATTGTTCTACATGTTCTGAGGTTGTAGAATAATTAAGTATTTTTGAGGTGAGGCTACTATTTTGATTTAGCAAAGGAATCAATCAAGAGATAATGTTGAAACGAGAACTTGCCATTTTAAGTTTAAGGATCGAGCAGATCCCAAGAGAAAGGCGTTGGATTGTCTCCCGTGTATTGGAATAAATATTGTATGTGGCCTGTTTTGTTCAGAATGGCAAACTATATTTTGAATGTGGCATTTTTTGCATATAAATAGAAGGTTTTCATTTTTTAATCACCGTATAATAAGGGGCTTTACCTAAGATAACAAATATTCTTTCGTTCTTGACACATGGATAAATTTCTACATATTACAATAAGCTACCGAATAACAAACTCAGCGACCCTATAAACTAATATGTGAGAAATTCATAATCCATAATCCAATAAATATTAAGTCATCATATTCTAAATACTAAACTTGAGCAACAAGTGTCACGTACTATTTAAAGTATAGTTGACATAGTTATTAGTTTGCATAGTTTTAATATATATACAGGAAGGTCTTTGCACAAAAAATATTAGGAAACTTTTTCATGTTTCTTAAACTTACATTTTTTAATAAATTAATATACATCAATTTTAGCAGCAAAGCATAAATGATAACAATTGGAGGATCATAACGATGCTCATTGGTAGATGTATGGATTTAGAAAATTCACTATATTAAATATGCAAAATGTACATCTCTAAAGCCATTCAGTAACTGTGGGAATCTTAAAGTGCATCTGTCAGCAGACTTTTACTGGCTGACCTGTTGTATACGTGCTTGGCAGCTGACGACATCTGTGTTAGTCTCATGTTCATATGTGCCGGTGTAGCGTTATACTACCCTACCTCGTGAGATTTCCCTACCTCCTGACTTCCTGTTGCACTGCTAATGACGTGAGGAGGCGTTCCTGAGTTTTGACGATCTGCACATGCGCAAATCGACAGTTTATGGAAAATCTCAGCGGAGTTCAGCTTTACACCTGGACACTGCACATGCACAGGAGAGCCTCAGTAGTGAAATATCACGGCCAAATGCGCAAGCGCAGCTAACTCCGGCCAGCGCATGCGCAGTGTCTCGGTGTGAAGCTGAACTCCGCTGAGATTTTCCATAAACTGTCGGTTTGCGCATGCACAGATCGTCAAAACTCAGGAACGCCTCCTCACGTCATTAGCAGTGCGACGGGAAGTCAGGAGGTAGGGAAATCTCACGAAGTAGGGTAATGTAACGCTACACCGGCATTGCTGAGGAAAATTATTTAATACATTCAAATGAGGAGCAATGGGGGTGTTGTCGTTACACCTAGAGGCTGTGCTCTCTCTGCAACAGCCATGCCCTCTGCAATTTGACATCATTTTCAGCAATGTGGGCACATATGAACATGGGACCAATACAGATGTTAAGCTGCCAAATGCACATGTAACAGGTCAGCCACTTTCATAGGTACAAATCTGCTGCCCTTTAAAAATAGCATATTTTAACGGGAGACTAAAAATAAAATAAAAAATAATGCAATGGACACAATACTCACACCTCCTTGCAGACTCCTGTGTGAGCTCCAGTCTGTAGATGGACAAACGATTTACTCCACCACACATGTTGCTTTTTTCTCCCTTGCATTCCATGTTACATTCCGACTCACTGACGTTTAAGGCTTTAATTTTGTGACCACAGTAACATTCAGCACCAAATTCAAGCCCAGCATACATGTAACCCCTGCAGTGAAACAATGGGAATAGGAATAAACAATAGAAGACAACATTTGCAAACCACAATTATGGTGGCCATTATTATATTACAGTATCATAAATCCAAAACCAAGGTGAACAACAGCTTTGTTCACACATGCTTCAGTATGCAGAAAGTGAAATAAATCAGTGTTTGTAAGCATGTCCTTTACCCTTGGTTAAATCTGTGAGCCACAGTGAATTGGTTAAAGGCTGACTCACATGGCCGTGGTCGGAAGCTCGTGTTGCCCGTGTTTCCCAGACTCTCCAGACCTGAACTAACTGCATCATATTATTTTATGATTCAGTCAGTTTCTATCTGATAGCGGGTGTAAAGAGATGATGTGACCTGTTGATGATATGAATTTTTAGACCCACAATCAGATAGGAATGTCCTGTATCATAAAACACTATGATGCAGTCAGTTTGGGTCTAGGGAGCTGCAATCAGTTGGGGAGATGCAGCCCAACACACAGATCGTGTTCCCCGGACTGAAAACTAGTTCCTAGCAGTGGTTCCTAACAGCATGACCCAGATGATTAGCAAGTCTCTGGGGAACCCATCATCTAGATTAGAAAGTCAAAAAAGGAAGACCCTCTTTAACCCCTTGAGGACTCTGTGATTTTCCTTTTTTGCGTTTTTGTTTTTCACTCCCCGCCGTCCCATAGTCCTAACTTTTTTTTATTTTTTATTTACATAGCCTTATAAGGGCTAATTATTTGCGGGACAAGTCGTACTGTCTAATGGCAATCTTATACTGTTGCACACCATGTAGTGGGAAGCAAAAAAAAAAAAGTGGAGTTGGGAAAAAACACAATTTTGATACAGATTTTTATTTTAATTTTTATACACTGTACACTATGCGGTAAAATTGACCCGTTATTTTCATTCTCCAGATTGGTACGGTTACAACGATACCACACAATTTTTCTTGCGTTTTAATACTGAATTTTTTTTCAACCTTTGAGGAAAAATAATTATTATTACCATATTCTGACCGCTATAACTTTTTTGTAGTTATGTGTATGGGGCTGTGTGAGGGCAAATTTTTTGCGGGACAATCTGTACTTTTCAATGATACTAATTTAAAGTGTGTGCAACTTTTTGATCACTTTTTAGTTAAAAAAAATGATTGGGTACTGAGGAAAATAAACTGTCAGATGAAATGTTAAATGTAAAAATAAATTCCCCATTAAAAGTGTCCTGTCTGAACCAGGAAGAAGTACAACAGCTACTTAAACAGATTAAAATAGACAAATCGCCAGGACCGGATGGCACACACCCCCGTATCCTAAGGAAATTAAGTAATGTCATAGCCAGACCCTTATTTCTGATATTTGCGGACTCTATACTGACAGGGAATGTCCCACAGGATTGGCGCATAGCAAATGTGGTGCCAATATTCAAAAAGGGTCCAAAAACAGAGCCTGGAAACTATAGGCCGGTAAGTTTAACATCTGTCACGGGTAAACTGTTTGAAGTTTTTCTAAGAGATGCTATCTTAGAGCATCTCAATGGAAATAGGCAAATAACGCCATATCAGCATTGCTTCATAAGGGATCGGTCATGCCAAACTAATCAGTTTCTATGAGTAGGTAAGTTCTAGACTTGACAGCGGCGAATCAATGGATGTCATATAACTGGACTTCTCCAAAGCATTTGACACTGTACCATATAAAAGGTTAGTATATAAAATGAGAATGCTCGGACTGGGAGAAAACGTCTGTATGTGGGTAAGTAACTGGCTCAATGATAGAAAACAGAGGGTGGTTATTAACGGTACACACTCAGATTGGGTCACTGTCACTAGTGGGGTACCTCAGGGGTCAGTATTTGGCCCTATTCTCTTCAATACATTTATTAATGATTTTGTAGAAGGCTTGCATAGTAAAATATCAATTTTCGCAGATGACACTAAACTGTGTAAGTAATTAATTAACACTGAAGAGGACAGTATACTACTGCAGAGGGATCTGGATAGATTGGAGGCTTGGGCAGATAAGTGGCAGATGAGGTTTAACACTGACAAATGTAAAGTTATGCACATGGGAAAGAATAATGCAAGTCACCCGTACATACTAAATGGTAAAACACTCGGTAACACTGACATGGAAAAGGATCTAGGAAATTTTATAAACAGCAAACTAAGCTGCAAAAACCAGTGTCAGGCAGCTGCTGTCAAGGCCAATAAGATAATGGGTTGCATCAAAAGGGCATAGATGCCCGTGATAAGAACATAGTCCTACCACTTTACAAATCGCTAGTCAGACCACACTGTACAGTGTACAGTTCTGGGCTCCTGTGAACAAAGCAGACATAGCAGAGCTGGAGAGAGTCCAGAGGAGGGCAACTAAAGTAATAACTGAAATGGAGCAACTACAGTACCCTGAATGATTATCAAAATTAGGGTTATTCACTTTAGAAAAAAGAAGACAGAGGGGAGATCTAATTACTATGTATAAATATATCAGCGGTCAATACAGAGATCTATCCCATCATCTATTTATCCCCAGGACTGTGACTGTGATGAGGGGACATCCTCTGCGTCTGGACGAAAGAAGGTTTGTACACAAACATAGAAGAGGATTCTTTACGGTAAGAGCAGTGAGACTATGGAACTCTCTGCCTGAGGAGGTGGTGATAGTGAGTACAATAAAGGAATTCAAGAGGGGCCTGGATGTATTTCTGGAGCGTAATAATATTACAAGCTATAGCTATTAGAGAGGGGTCGATGATCCAGGGAGTTATTCTGATTGCCTGATTGGAGTCTTTTTTTTTGCCTTCCTCTGGATCAACTTGCAGGATGACAGGCCGAACTGGATGGACAGATATCTTTTTTCGGCCTTATATACTATGTTACTATGTTACTTGAAGTGACAAAAAATGGCGAATTGGCTGTTTGTATTTCTTTTCCCATTACGCTATTTGGCGTATACCATTAATATTGTTATATTTAAATTTTATGGGCATTTTCCCACTCGGCAATGCCCATGATGTTTACTTTTTTTTATTGGTTAAGTAATTTTTATTAAGTGGCGTGAGTTGAACTTTTATATTTTTTTATTTTTATTTGTAAAAAAATTTAACTTTTTTTTAAGTCACATTGGGTGACAATAACTGGCAATCATTAGATTGCCCATTGTGTTTATTAATGGCTATATAGTCATCATTGAACACTTCATTTGCAATATAACAATACAATGCTCCATCTAGTGGCCTGTATTGGTATATTCCTGAAATAGACTACAAAGCCTGCTTGAGGCTTCGGGCTATTTCAGCAATGTAACAGGTTCCCCCATCTCAGCCGGGGAATGCTGTTACCAGAGCAAAAGTGTGCGGCTTCCGCTCCCGGCCTGCTCTAATGCCGTGGTCACATTTGACTATGGCATCTGAAGGGGAAAATGTATGCGATCAGCCTTATAGCTGATTGCATACATCTGCTGTGGGTCTCTGATATTTAAAATAGCATAAACCCGGCAGCTATGGTGCCCACTGTATGTGCAAGCGGGTGCCATGTTTAAAGACCGGACTTCCGTCGTACATGTACGGCGGAGGTCCTGAAGGGGTTAAAGGGAATTAAATCACAATTTTTTGCCCCTCATTCCCCCCCTGTCAGCCCTCAAAGCTGCACTAAAATACACAGTTCGGACTGCTGTGCACTACTAACATAATTAAGAGGACTCATGTGTGCATGCACAGCAGTCCTTACTGTTTTAGTGCTGCTTTGAGAGTAGTGTTGAGCGGGAATATTCGAATAGCAAATTTTTATCTCGAATATCACAACTTTGAGAATTTGCGAATATTTTGAATATAGTGCTATATATTCGTTATAGTGAATATTCGTCATTTTTTCCCATCTTAACACATGATTCCTTCCTGCTTCTTGCTTGTGGGCAATGAATTATTGGCCCACAAGCAATATAAGCGAGGGAGGAATCATGACTTTAGATGGGAAAAATGACGAATATTCTAAAAAACGAATATATAGCACTATATCGCATACACTCACCTAAAGAATTATTAGGAACACCATACTAATACGATGTTGGACCCCCTTTTGCCTTCAGAACTGCCTTAATTCTACGTGGCATTGATTCAGCAAGGTGCTGATAGCATTCTTTAGAAATGTTGGCCCATATTGATAGGATAGCATCTTGCAGTTGATGGAGATTTGAGGGATGCACATCCAGGGCACGAAGCTCCCGTTCCACCACATCCCAAAGATGGTCTATTGGGTTGAGATCTGGTGACTGTGGGGGCCATTTTAGTATAGTGAACTCATTGTCATGTTCAAGAAACCAATTTGAAATGATTTGAGCTTTGTGACATGGTGCATAATTCTGCTGGAAGTAGCCATCAGAGGATGGGTACATGGTGGTCATGAAGGGATGGACATGGTCAGAAACAATGCTCAGGTAGCCGGTGGCATTAAAACAATGGCCAATTGGCACTAAGGGGCCTAAAGTGTGCCCAGAAAACATCCCCCACACCATTACACCACCACCACCAGCCTGCACAGTGGTAACAAGGCATGATAGATACATGTTCTCATTCTGTTTACGCCAAATTCGGACTCTACCATTTGAATGTCTCAACAGAAATCGAGACTCATCAGACCAGGCAACATTTTTCCAGTCTTCAACAGTCCAATTTTGGCGAGCTCGTGCAAATTGTAGCCTCTTTTTCCTATTTGTAGTGGAGATGAGTGGTACCCGGTGGGGTCTTCTGCTGTTGTAGCCCACCTTTCTTTCCCATTCTGACATTCAGTTTGGAGTTCAGGAGATTGTCTTGACCAGGACCAAAACCCTACATGCATTGAAGCAACTGCCATGTGATTGGTTGACTAGATAATCGCATTATTGAGAAATAGAACAGGTGTTCCTAATAATTCTTTAGGTGAGTGTATATTAGTTTTTTAGAATATTCATCATTTTTTTTTCAATCTGTACAGTTGTTCTACTTCAGCATACTCCTCCCCGACAAGCGTCCCCGTCACCATCGGAACGCCTGGGGGTTAGAATATACCATCGGATCTGAGTTTTCACAATCTCACTGAGATCCTCTGCCGCAAGTGTTGAAGTACCCTTATGGAAGCGCCTTTGCTGATCCCTGCCGGATCCAGCAAAAATGCTAGTGTAAAAGTAGCCTTACAGTTCATTCACAGAGTTATGGTTTTGGTAGATTAACAATTTGTAGAATACTGTATTTTGATTCTAAGTTTATGCACATATCTGAATCTCTTGATAAAATAAGAATAAAGAGGGTGTTTGTGCAGGTTTCCAGAAACAAGACAATTACACAGTATGTGCTACAGTGAAAATCCATCACCGTAAGCCTGAAATACAGTACGGAAATGACAATTCTCTCTGGTCATATATACGCTTCTATTTCTGTATACTTATGTCTTTGTTCTGGGTCAAATTTATAGTCCCTGATGCTTTTGGCCAATTCATTGCCAGCTGATATGTATGCTAGCACAAATTCATCTGTGACAATTCCCTATGCAATAATTAGAAGAAACAATTGCGACCTACTATATATTTAAGTCAGGTGGTCTGGTGCAGTGGGATTCAATGATTGTGTTATTTTTTTCCTATATTTTAATTGACACCATTGACAGATGCACATTAAGAAAAGATCACATATGGTGTCTTTTTCTTTAGAGCTTTTATTATTGTAGATAATACACTACTGAGTACAGATACAATTGTAATTATTAATGTGAAAGCTAAGAAGTCCTCATTTACATGTCAATGCCTGTAACAATGTCCGTGACAAGGCGGTCAATGTTTGATCCATGAAGATATTCATAAAGGATCCGTTGTTGCTTCATGTGTCAATTTTTTTTTGTCCTTGCAGTGAGCTCCTAAGGATTCAAAGCAGAGAATGGGAGGTGTTGAGGTGTTGTGTAACAGTGTACTCCCCCATTGCTCCCTGGGGTTTGGGGCAGTGAAAATGCAGTTTGAAGAATCAGGCCAGAAGTGAAAATATAATATTTTTTTACTCAGTAGAGAATATAACTTGCGGTACATCCAGTAGTACTAAATTCAAATTGTAGTTTCTGGCACCAGTTGAGGAGGCATGGTGGCAGGTTGGATAGCTATTAGAGTTGAGCGAACGCGAACTGCAGAGTGTTATGAGTTCGGGTTTGGGTTCAGTGTTCGGGTGATTTTATTATTTCCCATTATAACATGGTTATAATGGAAAATAATAGAATTTTCAAGACAGAATGCTAAATAAAATGGCCATTGAGGGGTTAAAAATAATTAAAAAAAAAACTCACCTCATCAACTTGGTCGCGCAGCCGGTATCCTCTTCTTTCTGCAGGACCTGCAAAAGGACCTGCATTTACATCACAGCGATCACCACGTGGTGAGCGTGGTGACGTCATCGCAGGTCCTGCTGAATGAAGATAGAAGGACCTGCGGTGAATAATGGCTGCACGATCAAGTGGATGAGGCGAGTTTTTTTTTATTATTTTTAACCCCTCAATGGCCATTTTATTTAGCATTCTGTCTTAAGAATGCTATTATTTTCCGTTATAACCATGTTATAACGGAAAATAATAAAGTGAAGTTCGGGTTCCCATTAACTTTAATGGGGTCCGGGTTTGGGGTTTAAGTTCGGGTCCCGAACCCGAACTTTGACTTGAAGTTCTGCCGAACCCGGCGAACTCGAACTTTCACGGGTTTACTCATCCCTAATAACTATATATTAGCACTTGTTGGTATAGTTTTCCACTGTAAGTTTGAGGCTTGAGCTTTATCTGGCTTAGTGGTAGTTTAGTTGATGGGTGTCTGAGAATTAGTGCCTCACCTTGCAGCAGTGCTTGTAACACTCTATTTTGGTGCTCACTCTGCTGTCTTGTTATATAGATGCTTTCTTAAAGCTGAATGTTATAGGTTTCTCTGAAAAATCATATATTGTTCCCAGGAGTAGGAGCTCAAGCCACTGATTCCTCTCCCCTCTGTATCTACAAAAAAAAACTCCCTCTCCTGGCATGGAGTAGGGCCAGCCCACTCCTAATTAGAGGGGAGGAACAGGCTAGTAAGCCCTGTTCCTTACTAATCATACCTTCTCCTGCTGGTAGATATGCCCAACAAATACATAAAATAACCAAAAATAACTTTTTGCCATGGCAGATGCCCTTAGGTCTGGGGTACTGCATTTACTGTGCCCTCAGTGTTCCATGTGCACTGCTGAGCTGAAAACAAATTCCCAGAGAATTTCCTACTAACGGTCAGTGTAAATCCATGATAGAACACTAATGGCATCTGTGTTCTGTCAGTGGTTTTAACAAGCCTATAACTTTTGTGTTTGGGCTTTATCACCAACCAAAGTAGTGCAAGTCTCTGTTGATTTTCCACTGACCCACAGTCAGAGGAAAAACACACAAAAATCTATGGATCAGGGGCATAGGTAGAACTGACTGGGCTCCACTGTAAAAAAAAATGTATGCCAACCCCCTTCTCCCCCCCCCCCCCCACACACACTTCTTCACAACCCCCTCCTCCCATGCTAACCCGACTCATGTGGCTATTTTGTGACTTTAAAAAAATCTTTAGCATCAGTTTTGATGAGGGCCGCAGTGGTGTGTGGCATGTGACCCAGTGAGATACTACATGCTACATCACTGCTGCAGCCAGTCATTGGCTGCAGTGGTCACATGCCCCGGGACCTACAGACAGATCAGTAAAACCTCTGCCCACTCCTTCCTCTGTCAGCCTTCTGTACTATAGCATGTAGTACAGGGCAGCCTCCCCTCTCTGACCATTATTCCACCATTTACTAGTGCTTACTTTGGCACACTTACAAATGCACACATGCGATGCCAGGACAATAACAATACATTGGTAAGTGCCGTGTATTCACTTTCTCTACATGACAAATGCCATATGAAATTCATTATCATCAAGTACTGAAAATACATGTAAAAGGCAGAATGGAGCTGACAGACACCCTTTAAGGGGAAACCTAGTTCTGCAACTTATTTTTCTCTCCATAGAGGTATGACGTATTGCTTGTACTGTAGTTTCTCTTTAGCCTCTGATCTTACATTAAAGATGCTGTGCCACCACCCTTAAATGTTATTTTAATATAATTCACCAGGAAAAGCTAGTTACTTTTGCAATTTACTTTCTATTACAAAATTGCTCCAGCTGTGAGATATTCTCTTTATTTCATTTTAACAATAACCTCTGCTTTTCACTCTCTATAGTAATGTACAAGACCATCTACTAAGGTGGTCGCACATGCTCAGTTGCACCCTTCAACTGCCACCACTCAATTTTTAAAGCTGTGACAGTTACAGTGAGAAAGCTGCTTTAGAAAGCACACACTGCCAGCTTGAAGAGAACCTAGCAGAACAACTGGACGAATTGAATGGTGTGAGCTCTGAATCCATGTGAGGTACAGCGCTTGTTCCAGCTTGCTTTGTTTGACATATACTGTCATATACTATATGATATCTGATTTTCATAACCCCTTTAAGGCTCCTTTCACACAGGGTTGAGATCTATCAATTATGTCAGTATGTCACTATGAGTCCATTATACACAGTACTCTTTAATTCCTTGTCATTTCATCAAATAGTTCATTGTAGCTTACAAGAATGCTTCACATTTGTATCCTCCTGCATGACAAAATCTGCATCAGTAAAAGTGCTGGTGAGAGGAGATAACATGGCATTGTAACATTTCTGCTCTCTATGTTAATTTCCCATCTTATCTGGACCAGATCAGTCCGATACTATTTGATTTCTTTGATCCACTATGCTTTGCAGACATCATCAAGCATGCTGAAGGTCTCACATATGTTCTATTTGATTCAAACACTTAAAGAGTCATGTATACATAATGCTGATACTGCCTATTTGGTATATGGTAAAGGTGATATTTTTTTTTTCCATATGTGTGCACATGATGAGTATATTATACACTATACTTTTCACCAGTTTTCCCTGAGCTGGCTCCAATTGTCAGTTTTTCTGAGCTGCAGAGTGGGTGGAGAGTAGCCGCTATCATGTCTCCCATAAACAGCACACACATAGGACATTCTGCTCTCGTCTCTATCTCCTATAAACACAAGCAGTAACAGCATGTTGGACATTGCACAGCAGTAATGAGTATTGTAGCTGTGAATCCAACACTGGGGTGAGATATTACACTTACTGGAGCATTTAACAGCATCTCTGTATGTGTCTCTCTGTCTCGTTCTCACTCTGCAGCTGCCAATCCCCATCCCATCTCCAAATATCTATATGGGCAGCATATAACCTGACCCCTCTGTGAGCTGATAAAATCCATCTCATGTATCAAGATAGATTGTAGCAGTAAACTGAGAATAAATCATCAGTGCAGGAAGATGGGGGTAGGGAATAAGTGGCTCATATGTGGAAAAAGACATTTTTATGGACATGGAATAGCTTAAAATAATCATCATGTCACTATAGGCTGATGCATGAGTTCAACAATGTGCGTTCTATAACAATAACCTATGGAAACTTGAGTGTTAAATGGCATTTTAACTTTTATTTTATAGTTAGCAAATTCTAGAATTCGTGATCTCCAGTCATTATTTTCTTGATTGCAAAAATTGGCAATGTAATATGCCATGGCTCACTTTTGCTACATTTTTGAAGCTGCTAGAAGGTTCCTGAGACTGGAGAAAATGGTTGGAAGCAACTTTCGTGACTGTGAGGAAGAACTCCTGATCACTGTAAGTAATTTTACACTACAGCACTGTTTTTGATTACATTTCACATGCATGGCAGAACAATAGCTTTATATGCAGATAGAGTGCTCCAATATATTTGCGATTGTGCAAATCAGCACTAATGATGCGCATATTTTTTAGCGCAATACATGCAACTTCACATTTTATTCCTATCACATTACCAATCCCCATCACAGCACAGTAATTCCTATCACACTACCTAACACCCTGCACTGGAACCTATCAGCTACACTATATCACTATCTAAGCTACACTGACTATCTACCACTAACTATCTGTATTATATATACGAGCTATCTAACTATCTAATGTAATTGAATAAGGATCCAGATGACACAGCAACGAACAGAGCACAGTAATGACACTGTTCTCTCTCTCAGAACTGCAAAAAAACTGCAGAAAATGGCTGCTGGGAGTTTCTTATATAGTAAAGGGGTAGGCAACTTTCCTATTGGTTGCTAAGGATGTTGCTAAGCTCAGGCAAAGATATTGCAGCCTTCTCATTGGCCCACAACCAAGAAGGGAGGTTACTGATGAAAAGAAATCTAGAATATGTTCAATTACGAAGATATAGCACTATATTCTATATCTTTGCAAATTCTCGAAGCGCCAATATTCGCAATAAAAATTCCCGATTTGAATATTTGTGATCAACAACACTACTAGCATGTTTAAATTATTTAAAGAGCAGTTCACACTGCACATTTCACAAAAATTATTCTTTGGCTCGTTAGAAAGTGTCACAGGCAGTTTGACTTTGGGCGAGGCCTGAACGTGTTATCCAGGCAGTGCCTTGGTTTTCTCCCTACACAAAGATCTGGACTTCGCTGCAGGAGAGCCACCAAATCCGTGAAACAGCCCAAAGGCCAAGACAGGCCCCACAGGGTCAGTATGGTAAACAGGCACAAGTCAGGTTAGGTAGCGGAGAGTCATAATCCGGGAATCGGGTAGAGGTTGGCATACAGTTAGACATGCAGATTGTAGCACCTTTGTAGGATCTAGCAAGCTAGTGAAACCTATTGCTCAGGCACATATGGAGTTGATTAGCATATTTGTCAAACAGCTGCACACAGAGCTAGAAATAATTAACCCTTGCTGTACTTCTGGGTGATTTGAGTTTCAGTTACTAATAACTCTGATACACACACAGGAAACTGGCATTCGGGACTGCTGCACCAGGGATGGAAATGCGACACACAGAGTGAATGGAATGGCATCTGTGCCTACCCAGGACAGCCAGGCAGCAGCAGCCATGATCTACCATTGTAACAAAAAAGCACATGGTGTAAATTCCAATGACAGTAATCTTATTGCTAGTGAGTGTAGTTGTGAGTTATCCTCTCCTTGGTCCTCAACTGTGTCATATGACTAATACTCTTTAACTAGCACAGCATCTTATGTGTGGAAAGGAAGAAACTTTCTCCATTCATTTGAGACTCACATTGTGGTTCCCATGTCCAGACATAAAACACTATGGGGGTCATTTACAATCAGAAATACACCTATATTAGGTATATTTCTGGCGGAGACTGTGGCACAAATGTTATTTGCGACGCAATCTGCAACTTTTTTCCGCTCACGCCAGGTCTAAAAAAGTGGGTGTGGCCTGGGCAGGGAAAGGGATGGGCCAGCAGGCACGTCTCATTCATCATTTTCTATACTTGTTTTAGGCGTAGAACATGGTCTAAATGTAAGACAGCAAGGAAGCCGGCTTACATTTAGACCGAGTCTGGATATGCTGAAGTTATGTAGAGGCTGGCGCCTGTACATAACTTCGACGGATCCACCGCCAGCGCAGAGGCTTATGAAGACCGGCGTCTAAAAATTCAGCATTCTGAGTGCTTGAGAACACTCCTGTATATTTATATTTTATTACCAATTTTTTTTCCAGATTGTTTCTACTTGGCCTTGTACCTAGGATCTGCTGTACCCCTACTAGTTATCAGTATTTACAAGATTTTCTCTGATTACAAACCTGAATAGTATTCTTCCCATAAACAATGCTGGTATCTACAGACATCTATATATATACCAGTGCATTGCATGGGCTTTTTTTTTTTTTTTAGAGGATAACAGCAAAAGTATAATTTATTTTGTAATTTCAAAGAATGTAATGTTGCAAAGTAAAGAAAATAAAAAAATCCACTGTTTTATGTGTGTGTATAAAATATATATATATATAAATATACACACTCTAAAATAATTACGATAAAGTGCTCAAAGCAACACACAAATAGGTGTTTCGAAGCAACAAATCTCCTATGTCAACTTCTCACTCCTCTACAGTATAGACAAGAGGGAATTAGGGTAATTGGATTTCAACAACAGTTAAGTGTTCATTGAATCTACAGTATGACTAATGTAAAACCTTATGGGAGTCAGAATGGCCAATAGCTATGTATCCTATAACTACAAATTTCCCCAAGTAATTCCCCACAAGGCCCTGACACAGCTAAGCTATCCATACAAAAATAGAGCAGTTTTCCAGGGCCGGCTATCTATTTATGCTCTCAGGGGAAAAAAACATGTCTATTAAACTGCTGCTGATTTCCAGTGTCCTGTCCAAAACGTACAGTAATTCCTATTTTTTTAAACATTTTTATTACTTCCTCATCATTTTAATATTCAGTATACAACTTTTTCTCCATTATTTGAATTGAATCTGTCACCACATACCTGCATCTAAATCCAAATGACTTTGTAGATGTGCGCTTGGCAGCTGAAAACAGTGCAGTTTGCCCCATCTTGATTGTTGGGCCCATTCCCAAGATATTTGCATCTTTATTTTATGGGCCCCTTGGTGCAACTAGGGTGTTATTTTTGCACCTGGTTGCACCCATAGCTCAACATACTTTCCCTGCTGGCCAGGCCTCCCCCTTCCCTGCTGCCAGACAGAGTGCAGTAGTCATGCCTGGCCCTAAACTCTTTGCCTCTGCAATTGGCGCATGCACGGTTCAAGCTCGTAGCTTGTCCAGCCTGCTTCAGGCCTGTACTGCGCATGCACCAATCGTAAAGGTATGATAGTTTAATGCCAGGCATAATTACGCCTATGCTGCTCTGTCTCTCAAAGTAAGGGGTGAGGCCAGCAGGGAAAGTGACCTAAGCTTCAGGTGCAACAAGGTGCACCAGCGACGCCCCTGTTGCACCAACATAAAATAAACATGCAAATATCTCAGGAATGTGTCTAAGAGTTTAAAATTGGGCACGGTGTGCTGGATGCAACTGCCAAGCGCACATCTACAAAGTCATTTGGATTTATATGCAGGTATGTGGTGACAGATTCCCTATAAGTCTTATGGAGGATTCCACTTAGCATAAATGCTGCTTAAATCTTACAGTTCAACACGGGGAATTAAATCATAAAATAGGGATCAGGTTTTGGCAAGAGAAAAGAATTTGTTGATGTGCACAAACTAATAAAGCTCTATTCGTTCAGCAATCTCCACCCTACCGTTCAGCACAGTTGTCCTGGCAACGGAACACTGTCATCTTTTTGTAGTCAAAAAAGGACACTCCACGGAGCGCTCTCTGCCGCGTGTCATCCATATAGCATCCAATATACTTTGCTGCAAAAAAAAAAACAACAGAAACACGACATGTTAAATCCAGTCTGCAAGAGGAACTCACGCGGTACATTGTTAGAAACCTCCATGTGAATATTGATCTCTGAAAATTGCTTTGTATAATATTTCTGAAGATCTTGTATTATATTGTACTGTAGGTTATTCATCTAGCCGTACGACTGAATATGCCAACAGTGATATGGGAAGCTGTTACTGTACAATTAACCACTTGCACGCTAAGTTGCCAGAAATTGGCCCTTTCTATATGTTTTGCTTGTGTTGTCCTTTTCTGAATACAAATTGCAACTGACAACACATGAGTAATGATGAGTGAAGTATTGCAAAACTCGATTTGGCTGCTTCGCCTAATTTTATAGAAAAAATTTGCTTTGTGATTAATTACTCACCCGTTCTGTAAAGTTTAGACCCTTACTCTTACATTATAGTAAATCACAGCAATGTAAAAATCTTAAAGATTAGGTCCACCATTGCAAATAAATATAAGTCATCTAAGGCTACTTTCACACTAGCATTCAGGTGTCCGCGAACGCTTCCGTCCAGCCCTAATGCATTCTCAGTGGACGCGGATCCGCAAGGAATGCATCAGTCTGGCAGCGTTCAGCCTCCGCTCCGCTCAGCAGGCGGACACCTGAACGCTGCTTGCCTCCGCCTGGCCGTGCGGAGGCAAGCGGATCCGTCCAGACTTACAATGTAAGTCAATGGGGACAGATCCATTTGAAGATGACACAATATGGCTCAATCTTCAAACGGATCCGTCCCCCATTGACTTTCAATGTAAAGTCTGGACGGATCCGTTCAGGCTACTTTCACACTTTCTCAATGCAGACGGATCCGTTCTGAACGGAGCGACCATCTGCATTATATGAGCGGATCCGTCTCAGACGGATCCGCTCTGAACGCAAGTGTGAAAGTAGCCTTAAAGGGGTTGTCTGAGTGTTTACTACTGATCTAGTACTTATCTACAAAATAGGTTATCAGTATCTGATCAGTTGGGGTCTGACTCTCTGCACCCCTGCCGTTCATGAGCGCCACTGCCTCTTCCAAGGCCAGTGACATCACGTTCATCGGTCACATGGCCTAGCCGCAGCTCACTCCTGTTCAAGTGAATGGGCCTGAGCTGTAATACCAAGCACAACCACTATATGGTGGACAGCTCTGTGCTTGGTAAGGTTCGAGGATCGACGGGGGATCAAACACTGACCAGAGGATAGGTCATTAGTATTTAACACAAAGAAAATCCCTTTAATTAAATATTGTAAATATAAAATTTTAATACTTTTGTCCTATTTTGTGTTCTATATAGACTTGTGCTCTGTGTGTCTCCATGGTTACTCAATACAAACAAAACCCCTGTAGTCTGATTCTGTATTAATACAAAATCCATTGAATTAATGCACTGTGTTTCACACATTAATAAATTCCCCTCCCCCTAAGTTTTATCAGAAAGCACTGGTGCCTTTAATTTCTGCAACACTTATTATCAGATTGTCAATAAGGCTGGGGCTTCATGGCGGCAGCCAAATCAAAGCTTCAAAAATAGTTGTGCAACAGTAAGTAATAGAGAAGTCCCAAAATATTTTTGGTTGCACAATTTTCTATGACCTGCTGATGCAGTGACCCACTAAGCCACTGCTAGGGGTTGGAACATAACTATCTTAAGAGAATGGATGTTATATGCTGTTTATTCGGACTGTAAGCTTTTCGGATTCCGTCTTCTAGAAGGGAGGCAGAGCTTGAGCCTCTGGGCTTCTCCTCTACCTGGTTTGTGTAGTCAGAGGCAGTTGTGTGTTTCTGCCTGACCCCACTACTCGGCATTGTAGATTCTGAACACTCTAGCTTCTTTGTCTCTCAGAAGTCTCAGAGATGGTGTTTCTCCAGAACGGAAGGTGTTTGTCTGCAGACCATTTACACACGCCTGTCCTCTCCCTCTGCCAGTAGACTTCTCTGGGGGTGGATCCTGCTACGAACATCAACACTACTACCACCCCTATTTTAGAGCGGCAGTTTGAAAACACAGGCAAATGGTAGAAATGTCACAGGCAAGTCACAGTCACACGCTAATTGCATTGTGCTCTATGATGACAAGGTCAGGTGTGACATATGACTTGTGACCAAAAATCCAACCCTGTTGCATTTTTTGCAACTGTCCCAGTTGCATCATGTCTTGTGTTGGATTGCAACCTCCATTGACAATCATTATGTAGCACCACACTTGCCACCGTGTGGCCCAGCCCAAAGTGGTTGTCCGAGTTATGAATAAAAATATATAGCACTGTAAATCTGATGGCCAGCAATACATAACTAAGGCTACTTTCACATTAGCGGCAGCCTTCTCCGGCCGGTGAACATTGTAGTGAATGGTGCTGGAGCGGACTTCCGGCGGCACGCGAGCACTAGCGGCAGCATGGATCCGGCAGGCTGTTCACGCGCCGCAATGTGAAAGTAGCCTAAGCTAAGCAAGTTTTAGACAAAAAAAAAATATCTATTTCCTTATTGCACTGGTTTTCTTCTCCCCCCTTGATTACCTGCAGTAGCAACAATCTCTGGAGTTTCCTCATGAATATTTGTGCCCCTCCCCCTGCTCTGCAAAGGGTGTGAGTAACAGTGCAGCCTTGAGTGACATGTCTGACTGCTGGGATACTCAGCAGCATGTTGTATGTGTAGGACTACAAGTCCCAGCTGTACGATGATACACTGATACACTCAAGATCTTCCCCCTCCCTGTTCTTGTGCAATGCTCTGCAGACCTCCCAAGTGTCCCTCTTTTAATCCAAGCCCATCTGTCCCTCTTTGCTCCTTAAATGTCCCTCTTTTTGATCTGAGGTATAGATTTGCATTATTACATTCACAATATTGACCCAGAAAGTGTTTTTATGGTTCCTCTATGTATATTAGATCCCATCTTTTATATATTATTTATATTTTGTTATTTAATGCAGTTGGCATTTTAGAAATTTCTATATTCAGATTATTTTTGCACTATTTTGCAAGAGAAAACTATTGAAGTGTATAGATATGAAGGAAAAATTGATTTTTCACCCTTCATACTGTACATGTTAAGGGTCTTGATAAATATGGTAGTTGCATTAATAAATGAGGAGCTCACAAATATTTTCAGTGCACTTTCCTGTCTCATTATGTTCTCATGCAGTTTGCCACTTTACACTGCATATTTCAGAACCACATGTACATTTTTTGGGTTAGATTTTTAGAGTAAGAGTCTTCTTTCTTTATTTAACGTGTACCTGTACTTTAGAAACAACTTTTGATTTATCAAAGGTTTTGATCATTGGGGGTCTAAATGCTGAGACCGCTGCTAATCGTTAAATAACCAGGAGAAAATAGCGCTCACACAGAGTGCTCCCCTCACTGGAGGGGACAGACTGAGATGACCCTGATTTATCATGCCTTCACTCCAGAATTCTGGTGTCAAAATGTTGCAAAATGAGACTTTTTAGACTTTTTGGGCTCACTTTTACACCACTCTGTCCAGTTTTGAAATATGGGTGGGAAAGTGGGTGAGGTTAGCCATCTTACTGTGTTTCATTCCAGACATAGAAACATACGCTAGTTTCACACTAGCGTTAAATTCTTCCAGCAGGCTGTTCCAGCACACAAACAGCCTGCCAGAGGACATTGACAGACATTTATTAAGATAATTATGCCCCTATTTTGGTGTAATTATCTTAATAGGAGGCAAAAAAAGGGGCATGGCTTAGCAGAAGTTGCAGGGCTTCATGCCGCACGCTGTATTTACTATAAATTTCGCCAGAAAAGTTATAGTAGAATTCAGTATTTTGCTCAGGGAAGAGATGCGCCTGATTTCTTAAGAGGAATCTGCCTCTTAACAAATTTGGTGCATCTCACGCTAGTGCAGGGAGATCAAGACTGGCATATGGATTCACCAGTCTTGATATATCTTCCACATTGTATCTGGCATAGCTATGAGACTTCGGAATCTGCCCTTTTCCCGACATTAGTGGTATTTATGTAGCTGAATCCCGACACTAATGGCGGAAACAGGCCCGATACCCATGTCTCATTACGGTCAATGGGGCCTTTTCGGGGTGTGTCAGATACAATGTCTTCTGAAAGGCTCTTCCTCTGCCGGAACAGCCTGCTAGAAGAATTTACTGCTGGTGTGAAACTAGCCTTATCTAAAAAGTCACTAAAAAGTCACAGTCTCACTCCAGTAGGTGTTTGGAGTAGGAAAACTGGATCAGCTTTTCAAGACAAAAATGTTAGGTTTGAACATGAGACTAATTTAGCAAACATGAGACATTTATAAATGTGGCATAAAATAAGCCAACGTGGAATCAAGCAAAACTGACTTCAAATATTCCTCTCATGATAAATTCCCAGGGGAAGATTGGCCATAGAATCTACAGGGAAATTTTCTGGTGGACCAATAACCAGGGGGCCACTTAAGCTCTCCTGATGGCCGCAGGCCAGGTACACAGTGATCTGATGCTCAATAGCCACAGGTGTCCTTCTGAACTCAACTGTATTACCGTCCTCATGATGGTGATACAGTTGAATACTGTGGTTGGGGCATCAGGATTTTTTTTTAATCAGTAAGTTTTTATTCGTTTTCAGACATCAAGCAATTTACAAACATATGTCAGATGCCATAAAGTATTATAGATGATCCCATATAATATAGAAAAAAACAAGAAAATAATAACATACATAAGAAGATAAAAACATAACTTTTCCTCATAAGAGCAGCAAATATATGCAGAGCCAAGGATCAGGTCGAAGAAGCCATGTATTTAGAGACCTTCCATGTGAGCCACATCTTCTCAAATTTGGAGTAGGAGTGTTTAGCAAGGGCCAAAGATTGTTCATAGAGGAACGTTATAGTCAATCTGGCGATAACATCAGCAAGTGAGAGAACAATAGTACTCTTCTAATTAGAAGTGAACGCCATTTTGGTGGAAATGAAAACATGGGCTATACCCATCCGACCTCTAAGGGGTATGCTGTCTATATCAATAAACAGGAGGGTTAATGCGGGAGAAGGTGGTAGGGTACTACCCAATAGTTCTGAGGCTAGTGAGAAGACCTCCAACCACAGTGATCTGAGAAACAGGCAATTCCACAAAATGTGGAAAAGCATTCCTCTTTGGCCGCAAGCTCTCCAACATAAATGCGTGACACCAGAAAACATAAAACTTAGCCTCTCTGGGGTAAAATACCAACTCAATGTTGTTTTCACAAAAGATTCATAGTGGGTCACACATGTTATATTCTTTGACATAAACCGTAGAGCACCTTGCCACTGGGTTGTTGAGAATGTGGTGCCTAGTTCTCTTTCCCATGTGAGGAAGGGAGTATATTTGACAAATGTGTTTTTGTTGTTTAGCATGGTATACACTGGGCGGGGGGGGGGGAGCTAGAGAAAAGGTGGGTTTGGACCACAGTTCAACTATCTTTTGGTTAGCTTTGATATGTAGGAGAAAGGTAGAAAGAAGTTGCCTGACCCTTAGATATTTATAGAAGTCTGAGTTTGGGACATGGCAGGCATTATGGAGGCATTCAAAGAAGCTTAGTTCTCTCCCTTTATGTACTAAGTCTTCCCCATATTCCTTCAATTTTCCCACACAGAGGTCTGGGATGAGGGGAAGCAGGATTTTGTGCTGCCCTGTGGTATTTGGTTCTGCTGAGGCGGTATTTTATACTGCACTATTGCATTACAGGCCCTGACTATTTCTATTATCTCTGCTTACTTGTTTTGGCCCATCTTCTGTCAATTTGGACCGGCCTACAACATGGGGCCACTTTTTTTTTTTTTCCAGGACCACTTTAACTTCCCAATCCGCTCCTGTAATTACCCACTGTGCAGGCATACATACATAATTCCTCTGGGTAGCCATCTTATATGCTTCTGGCATATGTAAAAAAAACTGTGAACTCTCATCTTCCTGAAGCCTGGGTCACCTATGATATAGATGGACACTTTTATTACCACTACTCTGTGAGGCCGGCTATAAAAGGTCATAAAGGCTATACCAGGCCCAGCTCATCCTGTCCTATAAGATAAGATCAGCTCGCTGTCAAGCCTGGCTGGAGCGTGACGTCATTAATTTCCAGGTCTGGTTTGAGGAGAGCTAATAGCCCTTGATTAGCTCTGGGCATAAAACCAGTCCACTTTCATATTTCATTTATGAATCAACTTATGCCCTTTCTGACACCATATCCAGGCTCTACAGAGTATTGTGGTTAATTGGGTATCAAATATGACTAGAGGATGTGATTCTGTAGCTGACCTATGGGTGGTAGAAAAACTACAGGTCCCAGCATTACCGTGTGTGGTCTCATTCTGTAGGTAAATAAATAAGGATCGCAAATATGTATTCTGTATAAAAATATGCCGATGTATCAGGGAGATATGGGCTTAAGTATAATCCTCATTGTAGGAACTGAACTTTGATGGGGTCATAAAACACTTGGGGGCCAATCCCTAGGCTTCACAGTCCCTCTGCTGCCATTGGCTGACAGGAGTAAGTCTCCTGCCCATAGGAGAGTTCATAAAAATCTGTGCACAAGGACAGAGGAGAGAGACCCATGGAACATCACCAGACACTTAATTGGACATTGACGGCATATCCCTGTATCAGAAGAACTTTGAGGGTCTCCCCTGATACATACTGAAAAGGGGTTTGCAAGGATTCAAAAAGGACATATGAACGACCATCTGAAACCCTCCAGAGAAACTAAGTATTCTTTCATCTTTTTCCCTTTCATTTGAACTGTCGTGATTATTTATATTGTTATTATTATTCTGTAGATTTATAGTCATTTTCATTAGACTTGTATGCACTGCTTTTTACCTCTTATTAAAGATTATAAAATCTAAATAGCCAAGTCTTCCATATTCTAAGCTGCTGAACAACGTACCTTGCCTTTGAAGAGACGTTACCAGGTAGTTAGTTCAATTGCATTTAGGAATTGTAGCTGGGGGTGATTGACTGCGGTTGGTCAGTAAGTGATATCCGGTTCATCCACTGATCTGTGTGATAGTGAATGACCCGGATAGTCGGCTCGTGGACCGGGAACCCACGTGGTGGCAGTTACCGAAGTATAGTGGGGGGGTGTTAGCTGAGTGGTAATACCGCGGTCACGTGAGGTCTCTGTGTGTGCGCAGACTCCGTCACAGACCACTACGTCACAGCTGTGGGATCCGGAGCGATCGGATCCATAGTTCGTGACACCCCCCACAAACTTTCTACTGAGCTTGTCTCCTACAAGTCTATGTGAGTGCGTCTTTCTCCTGGTTTTAGCGATCAGTTGGGGTCTCAGCACTCAGACTTCATTAATAAAAGTTTTGATATGTTGCCATGACATATCAAAAGGTTTTTGAAATTTCAGGGACCCCTTAATGTCTTAGCACATAAAAAGTGGAGTGGAGACTTATCAGGGAAAACTGGCTTAGTTGCCAACACCAATTACATTCCGCCTTTCATTTTCCAAAGGAGCTCTGAAAAATTTAAGATGTAATCTGCTATGGGCAACTAAGTCAGTTTTCCTTTACAACAGTTTTGAGAAATCCCCTCCTGTGTGCTTTTCTCAGTCACCTTAGTAAGGGCTCTTTCACACTTGTGTTGTCCGGATCCGGCGTGTACTCCACTTGCCGGAATTACACGCCGGATCCGGAAAAAGGCAAGTGAACTGAAAGCATTTGAAGACTGATCCGTCTTCAAAATGCGTTCAGTGTTACTATGGCAGCCAGGACGCTATTAAAGTCCTGGTTGCCATAGTAGTAGTGGGGAGCGGGGGAGCAGTATACTTACCGTCCATGCGGCTCCCGGGGCGCTCCAGAATGACGTCAGGGCGCCCCATGCGCATGGATGACGTGCCATGTGATCACGTCATCCATGCGCGTGGGGCGCCCTGACGTCACTGTGGAGCGCCCCGGGAGCCGCACGGACGGTAAGTATACTGCTCCCCCGCTCCCCACTACACTTTACCATGGCTGCCAGGACTTTAACCTCCCGGCAGCCATGGTAACCATTCAGAAAAAGCTAAACGTCGGATCCGGCAATGCGCCGAAACGACGTTTAGCTTAAGGCCGGATCCGGATTAATGCCTTTCAATGGGCATTAATTCCGTATCCGGCCTTGCGGCAAGTCTTCAGGATTTTTGGCCGGAGCAAAAATCGCAGCATGCTGCGGTATTTTCTCCGGCCAAAAAACGTTCCGGTCCGGAACTGAAGACATCCTGATGCATCCTGAACGATTTTCTCTCCATTCAGAATGCATTAGGATAAAACTGATCAGGATTCTTTTCCAAGAAAAGAACGCAGGTGTGAAAGAGCCCTAAGTCATCAGTTCTGTTAAGGGTACTTTGGCCAGGTATTAAGACTGAGACTTTGTTGCCAAAGCTTGTTGAAGTCTGTACTCTCTGTATCAGGCCCAGAATTAATATTCACACCGCACCTTTTTTCCCCATTACACCCATCAGCCATAAGTACCTGTGGGCAGCAGTTTTCAGTGCCTCCTGTGCTTGCAACGAAATAAAAATGGGCACCTGCACATTGCCAGCATATGTCACAACTGATTTTAAAATAATATAAATTATTACTAAGATAAAATTCTGAAGATACATATGGCATTGAAGGTCTATAGGGACTCACATGGTGCAACAATAAAAAAAAAATGTAAACATCTGTCAGTCCTGTAAAACACATGTCTTTTAAAAGTGGATGCCTTCAGCATCCCCAATTCAAACGGCATTCATCAAAGTGATGCATAAATTCATGAAGACAAATCTGAAAGACATGCATGCTATGACTCACTTCATCTTTTACAATGGGGGATAAACATTGTGCACACCTATTAAACCCATATGTAGCACAAGGTAAATCAAGAAACAATAAATGTAATGTTCATAATAGAAGTGGAACAGTCAGAACGTTTCAAGATATCAGGGGCAAAAAGCCTGTCCATTTTCTGCATCACAGACCCTGATGACACATTCTGTAGTTCAAGAGAACAAACAGTGCAGCAGTTCTAAAATTTCCAGGTAATTAAACCTAGCAAGGGACAAGGTGACATCACAGGCACAAAGCCGTGCTTTGTCAGAAGTGCTCTGAATCTGATATCATTGATTTGGAAGGTGAACAGATTGACATACAATTACAGACCACACAAGCAGTTGGTATGGAACCTAAATGGATATCTGACTGCTATTTCATGACTCAAAGGCTGGTTCACTAAAGGCTGATACAGTTACTGATTGTGGTTTTTAGCAGGTTTTATCCTTATCAAAAGCACATTGCTATTATCATTATTACTATGGCCTGTTATTATATGAAAAATGGAAACATGGAACGTACTCTCTTATTAGAGGGTCTCACGTTTAGATGTATGCAATTGGAGGCAGGATGAATATGTATGCTTGGTTTGGTTGCCTATATTTGATAGATACAAAAATATCACTTCCTAGTCAATACAGCAAGTTCTCCATGAAAAGCGAGCCTGCTGATACCACCACCTGCTTGTTCCACTTCATATGGTTATATGCTGCAGATATTCCAATGGAATTTATATTTTATTTTAGGTTTTATATCACCAAGCACCATGGAATGATGTAACGAATGCCGCCACTGGTCTGTAAAGTTTGGTATAGAGGAATTCATTTTATGGGTTTGTTTTTTTTAGGATTTGGCTCAGGCCTCTTAGTTCCAGTGATGGGAAATCTTAATGCTTCAGCATACCGAGACATGTTGAACAATTGTATTCTTTCAATTTTGTGGGAACAGTTTGGTAGCACCCTTTTCTGTTCCAGCCTGACTGTGCTCCAGTGCACAAAGCAAGTTCCAAAAGGCGAGGTTGGGTGAGATTAGTGTGGAAGAATTTGACTAGCCCACATAGAGGCAAAACTTCAACCCCCTTTGTTATGCTTTCAGAAGCAGTAATATCTGATTTATGGTGTGTAGGGTTGAGCAAACCCGAACTGCAAAGTCTTTTTCACTGAAGTTCGGGTTCGGTGTTCACATGATTTTATTATTTTCTGTTATAAGGGAAAATAATAGCATTTTTAAGACAGAATGCAAAAAAAAAAAAAAAAAAATGGCCCTGGATGGGTTAAAAATAATAAATAAAAAAAACCTCACCTTATCCACTTGATCGTGCAGCCTTGATCACGTAGGTCTTCTTTCTTCAGGACCTGCGAAAGGACCTACGATGACGTCACCGCAGGTCCTGCTGAATGAAGATAGTGGATGAGGTGAGTTTTTTTCATTATTATTAACCCCTCCATGGCCATTTTATTTAGCATTCTGTCTTAAGAATGCTATTATTTTCGTTTTATAACCATGGTATAACGGAAAATAGTGAATATCGGGTCTCTATTGACTTTAATGGGGTCTGGGTTCAGGGTCAAGTTCGGGTCAAGTTTGGGTCCCGCTCATCCCTAATTGTGTGCACTATTGCTTGCAAACAACGCCATCTACTGTTGTACTCACATTGCAGCCTGTTTTATGCCACTTCCTATATTAGGTAATTAGCTCCTACTGAGCTCTCATAAGTTTAACTTTTTCAACCACCTTAGTTTCCCATCTGGTTCTTAGGTCATGTCCTTCTTTTAGCAGTAGCCATCTTGTCTTCATGAAACACATGCTGTCTGTTTCTCACTACCATTTATCTTCATCTTGCTGTTTAATCTCACCTATAGAACAGTCGGTGAGTCCAAATTACCTTTCTCATCATCCCACGTGCCTTTAGCTGTTCCCATGCTATCACTATGTGGTCAGCTTTCCTCATGGTTAGTCAGCCATCTTACCCTAATTCGCCACACACAGCCTATATGTTATTCATTTATCTGGGGGAGAAGAACAGAACTGGATCACACATCCACAATGCTATGCTTTGATCTAACTCGCTTTTTCTGCACTATATTAAAGTATACAGCCCCCAATACTGCCTGCTGTACAAGAGGCATTAGTGTATATTTTGATCAAAAGGCATAAGCCCACTCACCACGCCAAGGTCGCCTCTTTGAGTGGGACCTACTCTGACAAAAAGCGACCATGCAGTGACAAAGCGGCACTGCCCTAGTAGGCAGCGGGACCCAGGAGTCAAACAGCACCTCTGCTGTATGACAATGCCACCCATGGCACTGGGTCCCACCAACCCACCAGCACAGCACCACAAAAATAAAGGCCACCACGCAGTACGGCACTGTTGTTTTTGGGGTGCTGTGCTGGTGGGTTGGTGGGACCCAGAGCCATGGTTGGCATTGTCAGACAGCTGTGTTGCTGTTTGACTCCTGGGTCCCGTCGCCTACTAGGGCAGTGCCACTTTGTTACCGCACTGCGCCTGTAAAGGACCGTTTCAGCAGACAAGGGGTTAAAATCCGTTTAGGCGATATGCCCCTTTCAGAGAGACAGGCACAGCTACTGCAGAACACCAACCTCCCGAACTGGATACAAAATAGCACTCCAAACTGGAACCTCGCAAATAGCTGTCAGTCAGACGAACAGGAAAAGCGTACAGTGAGCTTACACTCCTGGCAATCAGTCTCCAACAGCATACAGGGTATCCCCCCAATAACGAGACAAGGCTCCGTCTTGAGGGTCAAACAGTGGTCTGACGTGCTGGCACACCCAGCCTGGTTTTTATTACAGTTTTGAAAATACAGAAGAGATACAACACATCCCCACAATGCATCATGGTTTCCTCCTCTCTGCCTGGGAGACAACCGAGGGCAATCCAATTATCTCTCAGGACAAAGGGGAGATCACCAATACATATGTGGAGACAACAGGACAGACATCACCTATTAAACACACAATGGGACAATAGAAACACACCCACACAAAATCCTCCCCTCCGCCGATGATGATTATTGAACACAAGGGCGAATATAATTATCAAAGGCAGAGAAATACAGTTTTATAAAACATATCACAGGAACCCCAAAACATGCAATAACCCCATAATATATCCTCGGAACCGGGGGATCTGGGTGAACCACATGTCCAAAATTCACCCACATCCGTTCAGTAGTTTGGAAGATACAGTTACACTGAAAATATACAAGTTATACCGAAAATAGTCACTAATAAATGTGTCCCCTGTTTGGTAGTTTCAAACTACTGAATGATGTCTCTGTGCACCAAATACAGGCAAGATAGCACCGTGTTGAAAAGTCAGAACAGTAAAATGGCCGCTATCTATTGTTCTCACCATGTGCTTCATCCAAGCAAGTGAGGCAAAGGATGCAATCCAGGAACAGAGGGCTCCGTCCCAAGTGCCTTAAGACCCAATAACTTAAGGGACCATAATCCCAGGGCAGGAGGCTGGTAAACAGCCCCCTCCAAAACACAGTGGCAAGGTTGGTTTCGCCACACATCTCCCCCCCCCCCCCCCAGGGAAGACTAACCAGATACCTGACCTCACGCCGGTCGGTACCTGAGTTAGTCTGGCAGCCCACCCACAACCCAATACTGGACCTGTTGAATTTTGGGGCCTGGCTCTGTTCTGTAGGTCCCCAGCTGTTGAGTGGGCATCTGCTACTCCTTGCTTTGTGGTTCTCCAGCTTGGAGCTGTAGGTACTTGGTGGGCAGAGGCCGACTGTGCTCTGCCCAGATGCCAGCTCTTCCGCTGGGGTGAGGGGGGTACAAGCCAGTCCTGTAACAAGGGGGTTGGTGGAGCAGAGGCTAGCGGCTCTCTGCCCTGATGCCAGCTCTTCCGCTGGGAAGGGATCAGTGGGTATTGCAGGCTCATCCCCTGCCCCCAGAACTCGGTTGGGAAGTAGCTGGGAAGGGGAGGGCTCGCTTACCTCCTCCTGGTATCCCTGCGGAGATGGATCCTTGTCTCGTTATTGGGGGGATTCCCTGTATGCTGTTGGAGACTGATTGCCAGGAGTGTAAGCGGACTGAATGCTTTTCCTGTTCGTCTGCTGACAGTTATTTGCGAGGTTCCAGTTTGGAGTGCTATTTTTTATCCAGTTTGGGAGGTTGGTGTTCTGCAGTAGCTGTGCCTGTCTCTCGGAAAGGGGCATATCGTCTAAACGGATTTTAACCCCTTGTCTGCTGAAACGGTGCCGTTACATTGGTGGCAAGCAGCGGGATCGTTCCTACAGCCAGAAGGACAGCTACAGGAGACACAATTTCTTTGGATTTTACAATTTAAGGGCAACGCATGTCTCAGTACAGTGACCCTAAAAGCACCAGGATGGAACCAGCAGTGGAGTACAGATACTCTGTGGAGGAATTTGACCGTATGATGTGGTTGCGGCTGAACTTCTTCGGACCCAATCCAGCTGAGAAATATGTGAAGTTCGTGAGGAGTCTAGTGTCTAAGACCCTACTATACCGGGCAGAAGGTGACGGTCAGCTGCCACGTTGGGTGGACCTCCATCGGAGGTTACGGTTGCGGGACAGTGGGAGCCCAGTCTCCATTCCACAGCGGCAGTGTGAAGTGCAGGGAGAGGAGAGCAGCGGCCTCCCTCCCCAGCGGCAGGCTGAGTTACAGGGGGCAGAGGTAGTTGTTCCTGCCCCCCAGCAGCAGAGTGATGTGCCGGGAAGGCAGTGTGAAATGCAGGGAGAGGAGAGCAACGGCCTCCCTCCCCAGCGGCAGGCTGAGTTACAGGGGGCAGAGGTAGTTGTTCCTGCCCCCCAGCAGCAGCATGATTTTTTGGGAATTGGGAGCCGAGTCTCCATTCCCCAGCGGCAGACGGAGTTACAGGGGGCAGAGACAGTCGGTCCTGTCCCCCAGCGGCAGAGTGTCCTACAGGGAATAGAGAGCCCAGTCTCCTTTCCCCAGCAGCAGGACACTGTATTCGGAGCGGAGGCGGTCGGTCGCCCTCCCCAGCGGCTGGAAGTATGTATGGGAGAGGAGCTCGTTACCCCCTCCCCCCAGCAGCAGCATGATTTTTTGGGAATTGGGAGCCTAGTCTCCATTCCCCAGCGGCAGTGTGAAGTGCAGGGAGGGGAGAGCAGCGGCCTCCCTCCCCAGCGGCAGGCTGAGTTACAGGGGGCAGAGGTAGTTGTTCCTGCCCCCCAGCAGCAGAGTGATATGCCGAGAAGGCAGTGTGAAGTGCAGGGAGAGGAGAGCAATGTCCTCCCTCCCCAGCGGCAGGCTGAGTTACAGGGGGCAGAGGTAGTTGTTCCTGCCCCCCAGCAGCAGCATGATTTTTTGGAAATTGGGAGCCGAGTCTCAATTCCCCAGCGGCAGATGGAGTTACAGGGGGCAGAGACAGTCGGTCGTGTCCCCCAGCGGCAGAGTGTCCTACAGGGAATAGAGAGCCCAGTCTCCTTTCCCCAGCAGCAGGACACTGTATTGGGAGCGGAGGCGGTCGGTCGCCCTCCCCAGCGGCTGGAAGTATGTATGGGAGAGGAGCTCGTTACCCCCTCTCCCCAGCGGCAGCTTAACGCACCAGGGGGAGACAGTAAGCCCCACAACTGTGCAGGTGGGACCGTGGTCTCTGCACTTACAGCACAGGGGGTAGGGACAGTTGTTCCTGTCCCCCAGCAACAGGGCAGTTTAGCCAAAGGGGAGACAGTCGGTTTCCCCCTCCAACAACCAGACTCCAACCAGGCTTCTTCCGTGGTAACGCTGGCACCAGGGCAGAGTACCGCTGATCCCTGCCCCCAAAGCAACCTCCACTCCAAGCCAGGGAGCAACTCAGAGACCGGGAGTACCAGCTACCAATATAACCTTGGTGGATTCACTGGACAGAGACAGCCTACTAAATTCTACAGGTCCAGTATTGGGTTGTGGGTGGGCTGCCAGACTAACTCAGGTACCGACCGGCGTGAGGTCAGGTATCTGGTTAGTCTTCCCTGGGGGGGGGGGGGGGGGGAGATGTGTGGCGAAACCAACCTCGCCACTGGGTTTTGGAGAGGGCTGTTTAAAAGCCTCTTGCCTCAGGATTATGGCCCATAGTAACTTTAAAGGAGAAAACAGACCGGCCGCACAGCTTAAATCTGTCTGTAGAATTGTATTTTATGTTATTATGCATTCGGTTAAATTGCATGTTATGTGAGGGCACCCAGATAGCTAATATTATTGTATTCATGCATTCTGAGTGCCATTCACCTAATGATATGCACTCAGACTTGAGCTATCTGGGGATATGTTAAATGTCTGTGTTTGCTGTGGGGGTGTGCCATTGTGTGTTTGGGTGGTGATTCCTGTCCTGTTGTCTCCACATGTGTATTGGTGATCTCCCCTTTGTCCTGAGAGATAATTGGATTGTCTTCGGTCGTCTCCCAGGCAGAGAGGAGGAAACCATGATGCATTGTGGGGATATGTTGTATCTGTTCTGTGTCGCAATCTCCCTTCTGGTCCTCTAGGGGGCGGGAACAATTGGTTGCTGTATTTGCATTGTGTGTGTTGTGAATTACTGATTGGTTGGATTTCAAAACCCTGTGGGCGGTACTATGTTTGGTTTTTATCAATAAAAGAGGATGTACTTGAAGTACAGTCAGATCACTGCTGACCCTCAAGACGGAGCCTTGTCTCGTTATTGGGGGGATTCCCTGTATGCTGTTAGAGACTGATTGCCAGGAGTGTAAGCTGACTGTACGCCTCTTCCTGTTCGTCTGACTGACAGCTATTTGCGAGGTTCCAGTTTGGAGTGCTATTTTGTATCCAGTTCGGGAGGTTGGTGTTCTGCAGTAGCTGTGCCTGTCTCTCGGAAAGGGGCATATCGCCTGAACGGATTTTAACCCCTTGTCTGCTGAAACGGTCCGTTACACCGACTGTCTCCTCTTTGGCTAAACAGCCCTGTTGCTGGGGACAGGACCGACTGTCCCTACCCCCTGTGCTGTGAGTGCAGAGACCACGGTCCCATCTGCACAGCTGTGGGGCCCACTGTCTCCCCCTGGTGCGCCAAGCTGTCGCTGGGGAATGGAGACTAGGCTCCCAGTTCCCAACAAATCCTGCTGCTGCTGGGGGACAGGACCGACTGTCTCTGCCCCCTGTAACTCCGCCTGCCGCTGGGGAATGGAGACTCTGCTCCCAATTCCCTGTACATCACACGGCCGCTGGGGAATGGAGACTAGGCTCCCAATTCCCAAAAAATCATGCTGCTGCTGGGGGGCAGGAACAACTACCTCTGCCCCCTGTAACTCAGCCTGCCGCTGGGGATGGAGGCCGCTGCTCTCCCCTCCCTGCACTTCACACTGCCACTGGGGAATAGAGACTGGGCTCCCACTTTCCCGCAACTGTAACTTCCGATGGAGGTCCACCCAACGTGGCAGCTGACCGTCACCTTCTGCCCGGTATAGTAGGGTCTTAGACACTAGACTCCTCACGAACTTCACGTATTTCTCAGCTGGATTGGGTCCGAAGAAGTTCAGCCGCAACCACATCATACGGTCAAATTCCTCAACAGAGTATCTGTACTCCACTGCTGGTTCCATCCTGGTGCTTTTAGGGTCGCTGTACTGAGACATGCGTTGCCCTTAAATTGTAGAATCCACAGAAATGGTGTCTCCTGTAGCTGTCCTTCTGGCTGTAGGAACGATCCCACTGCTGCCACCAATGTAACGGACCGTTTCGGCAGACAAGGGGTTAAAATCCGTTTAGGCGATATGCCCCTTTCCGAGATGCAGGCACAGCTACTGCAGAACACCAACCTCCCGAACTGGATACAAAATAGCACTCCAAACTGGAACCTCGCAAATAACTGTCAGTCAGACGAACAGGAAAAGCGTACAGTGAGCTTACACTCCTGGCAATCAGTCTCCAACAGCATACAGGGTATCCCCCCAATAACGAGACAAGGCTCCGTCTTGAGGGTCAAACAGTGGTCTGACGTGCTGGCACACCCAGCCTGGTTTTTATTACAGTTTTGCAAATACAGAAGAGATACAACACATCCCCACAATGCATCATGGTTTCCTCCTCTCTGCCTGGGAAATAACCGAGGGCAATCCAATTATCTCTCAGGACAAAGGGGAGATCACCAATACACATGTGGAGACAACAGGACAGACATCACCATTTAAACACACAATGGGACAATAGAAACACACTCACACAAAATCCTCCCCTCTGCCGATGATGATTATTGAACACAAGGGCGAATATAATTATCAAAGGCAGAGAAATACAGTTTTATAAAACATATCACAGGAACCCCAAAACATGCAATAACCCCATAACCAATATATCCTCGGATTGGGGGATCTGGGTGAACCACATGTCCAAAATTCACCCACATCCGTTCAGTAGTTTGGAAGATACAGTTACACTGAAAACATACAAGTTATACCGAAAATAGTCACTAATAAATGTGTCCCCTGTTTGGTAGTTTCAAACTACTAAAATGATGTCTCTGTGCACCAAATACAGGCAAGATAGCACCGTGTTGAAAAGTCAGAACAGTGTCTGTGAGCTAAAATGGCCGCTATCTATTGTTCTCACCATGTGCTTCATCCAAGCAAGTAAGGCAAAGGATGCAATCCAGGGACAGAGGGCTCCGTCCCAAGTGCCTTAAAGTGGTTGTCCGTGATCAAATATTTTTTTTTTTAAACTGCTTACTCACTGTTAGTAGCCAAATCTATCTTCCTAAAATGTTTTTAGGTAGCTTTTGCACTGCTGCATGGCTCCTACAGTCCCCAGCAGACTGTGTACATACATGTTTATGTATGCCATCACTTCCTGCTGCAGTGCATTGTGGCTCCCAGTGCAGATCAGCAGCTCCTGGTTTCTACAGTGTTATATCACCTCCCTGCATCCGCCCCCCTCATACATATTCCGCCTCCTCCATAGATCCGCCCCCCTCTTTCATATTCCTCCCCCATAAACTGCTCCTTGCTCTGTCTCTTGCATGTCATGTGCTCAGTGTTTGCAGACAGTGAACTAACACACAGGGAGCAGCTCCATCTTTCCACAATGGTAGATCATTTTTATGCTTGTGCTAGTTACTCATGGTATACAACCTTAGGGATAGCAGACTGCAACAAACTATAAGGGCCACGCTCCCACATCTATCCATAAACATCGCTGACAGCGTCACACTATAAGGGCCACGCTCCCGCATCTATCCATAAACATCGCTGACAGCGTCACACTATAAGGGCCACGCTCCCACATCAATCCATAAACATCGCTGACAGCGTCCCACTATAAGGGCCACGCTCCCACATCTATCCATAAACATCGCTGACAGCGTCACACTATAAGGGCCACGCTCCAGCATCTATCCATAAACATCGCTGACAGCGTCACACTATAAGGGCCACGCTCACACATCTATCCATAAACATCGCTGACAGCGTCACACTATAAGGGCCACGCTCCAGCATCTATCCATAAACATCGCTGACAGCGTCACACTATAAGGGCCACGCTCCAGCATCTATCCATAAACATCGCTGACAGCGTCACACTATAAGGGCCACGCTCCCACATCTATCCATAAACATCGCTGACAGCGTCACACTATAAGGGCCACGCTCCCGCATCTATCCATAAACATCGCTGACAGCGTCACACTATAAGGGCCACGCTCCCACATCAATCCATAAACATCGCTGACAGCGTCCCACTATAAGGGCCACGCTCCCACATCTATCCATAAACATCGCTGACAGCGTCACACTATAAGGGCCACGCTCCAGCATCTATCCATAAACATCGCTGACAGCGTCACACTATAAGGGCCACGCTCACACATCTATCCATAAACATCGCTGACAGCGTCACACTATAAGGGCCACGCTCCAGCATCTATCCATAAACATCGCTGACAGCGTCACACTATAAGGGCCACGCTCCAGCATCTATCCATAAACATCGCTGACAGCGTCACACTATAAGGGCCACGCTCACACATCTATCTGTAAACATCGCTGACAGCGTCACACTATAAGGGCCACGCTCCCACATCTATCCATAAACATCGCTGACAGCGTCACACTATAAGGGCCACGCTCCCACATCTATCCATAAACATCGCTGACAGCGTCACACTATAAGGGCCACGCTCCCACATCTATCCATAAACATCGCTGACAGCGTCACACTAAGGGCCACGTTCCCACATTTATCCATAAACATCGCTGACAGCGTCACACTATAAGGGCCACGCTCACATATAGATCCCTAAACATGACTGAGAGCTTTACACAATTATAGCAGCTTTGAAACAAAAAAATATAGTTTTAGTGTGTCCATAGTCTGAGAGCCACCGTTTTTATTTTTTGACCGATTGTCTTAGTTAGGCTCCTTTCACACCTGCGTTCAGGTGTCCGCTCGTGAGCTCCGTTTGAAGGGGCTCACAAGCGGCCCTGAACGCAGCCGTCTGGCCCTAATGCATTCTCAGTGGAGGCGGATCCACTGAGAATGCATCCGTCTGCCAGCGCTCAGCCTCCGTTCCGCTCAGTGAGCGGACACCTGAACGCTGCAAGCAGCGTTCGGGTGTCCGCCTGGCCGTGCGGAGGTGAGCGGATCCGTCCAGACTTATAATGGAAGTCAATGTGGACGGATCCGCTTGAAGATGACACCATATGGCTCAATCTTCAAGCGGATCCGTCCCCCATTGACTTACAATGTAAAGTCTGAACGGATCCGCTCAGGCTACTTTCACACTTAGAAAATTTTCTAAGTTATAATGCAGACGGATCCGTTCTAAACGGATGCAAACGTCTGCATTATAGGAGACCCGCTCCGAACGCTAGTGTGAAAGTAGCCTTAGAGATTCATTTTTTGCGGGTTGAGGTGACGGTTTGATTAGTACTATTTTGGGGGACATGCGCCTTTTTAAACGCTTGTTGTTGCACTTTATGTGATGTTAGGTAAAAAAAAAAGGCTTTTTTTTTAAACAGTTTTTATGATATTTTTTTAAGGTGCTTTTCGGACATGGTGTGTAATGTGATATATTTATGGAGCCGGTTGTTACGGACAAGGCAATACCAAATATGTGTAGTTTTTTTTATTCATTTAATTTTTTTTAAGTAATAAATGAACGGATAAAAGACAATTTTTATTTTAGTTCTAATTCAAATTTTGTAAAGAGGTGCGCCCCCCCTCAATATAATAAACATTGGTGGCGCAGTGCGCCCCCCCTCAATATAATAAGCATTGGTGGCGCAGTGCGCCCCCCTCAATATAATAAGCATTGGTGGCGCAGTGCGCCCCCCTCAATATAATAAACATTGGTGGCGCAGTGCGCCCCCCTCAATATAATAAGCATTGGTGGCGCAGTGCGCCCCCCTCAATATAATAAGTATTGGTGGCGCAGTGCGCCCCCCTCAATATAATAAGCATTGGTGGCGCAGTGCGCCCCCCTCAATATAATAAGCATTGGTGGCGCAGTGCGCCCCCCCTCAATATAATAAGCATTGGTGGCGCAGTGCACCCCCACCTCAATATAATAAACATTGGTGGCGCAGTGCGCCCCCCCTCAATATAATAAGCATTAGTGGCGCAGTGCGCCCCCCCTCAATATAATAAACATTGGTGGCGCAGTGCGCCCCCCTCAATATAATAAGCATTGGTGGCGCAGTGCGCCCCCCTCAATATAATAAACATTGGTGGCGCAGTGCGCCCCCCTCAATATAATAAGCATTGGTGGCGCAGTGCGCCCCCCTCAATATAATAAACATTGGTGGCGCAGTGCGCCCCCCTCAATATAATAAACATTGGTGGCGCAGTGCGCCCCCCCTCAATATAATAAACATTGGTGGCGCAGTGCGCCCCCCTCAATATAATAGGCATTGGTGGCGCAGTGCGCCCCCCTCAATATAATAAACATTGGTGGCGCAGTGCGCCCCCCCCTCAATATAATAAACATTGGTGGCGCAGTGCGCCCCCCCTCAATATAATAAACATTGGTGGCGCAGTGCGCCCTCCCTCAATATAATGAACATTGGTGGCACAGTGAGCAGTGCCAATGAGGGTTAAAAAAATAAATAAAAAATTAACTCACCTCCTCCAATTGATCGTCTCCTGTACTTTCTTCGGGACCTGGCAAAGGACCTGTGGTGACATCACTGCGCTCATCACATGATACATCACATGATCCATCACCATGGTAATGGACCATGTGATGAGCTCAGTGACATCACCACAGGTCCTGAAGAATGAACAGGAGACCGGCAGCTACGCGATCAACTGGAGGAGGTGAGTTAATTTTTTTTATTATTTTTAACCCTCATTGTCACTTCTCACTGAGCCACCAATGTTTATTATACTGGGGGAGGGGGGCGTACTGTGCCACCAATGTTATTTATACTGGTGGGGGGGGGGGCGCACTGTACCACCAACATTTCTTATACAAATACAGGAGGCGGGTGCCGGATTCAAATAGCCGACACCCGACCTTTGTGACAGGGAGCTGATCAGCGACAGTTAACCCCTCAGGTACCGCACCTGAAGGGTTAACTCAACTGCAGCTGATCGCAGCTCCCTGTCATAGAGGTCGGGTGCAGGCTATTTGATTCCGGCACCCGCCTCCTGTATTTGTATTACAGCTCAGTTTTCTTCATTGGTGGTGCATTTTGGTCGCCATCTGGAGCCCTGACTAAGGCTAATCAGACCTCAGGGTCTGATTAGCCTTAGGTCCATAGCAACCAGGACGCCTTTGTTAGGCGTCCGGTTGCCATGGCAATGATCTGCCGCTGCAATCGCAGCAGCAGGGGCGCGATGGTAGAGAGAGGGAGCTCCCTCCTTCTCAACCACATGGATCTGGATGCCGCGCACCTGTTACAGAGTGTTAGCTGTTACAGTTACAGCTAACTCTCTCTGCTGATGGCAGCGGCTCTGTTCCTGAGCCGCTGCCATCAATATCTGCACCACAAGGAGCGGACGCATGGAGGGGGGGGCGGCGGCATTTGTTATATATGGGACAATGGGGGCAGAAAGGAGTGGAGCATTTTAGGGGAGGCACTTTATTTCACTTTGACATCACCGGACTGGAGGGGCGGAGCTTAGCACAATCTTGGCCAGGAGAGTTACTGCCCCTCCTAGACTTTTGAATAATTAATTAGGCTGTCGGTGACGTCACCGGGCTCCCGGAGCAGCGGAAGAGGAAGCTTTCCTCCTCTGCAAGGGACCCGGTACGTCACTGACTGAAAGAAATCAGTTACTTCCTGCCATAAAGGTTTTTGGTAAAAAGGGTACTTAGAAACATGCTGAAAAGTTAGGACATGGATGTATGTAAAGTGTGTGTATGTGCAATGCTATTAAACAATGGTCCCTAATCCCGGACAACCCCTTTAAGACCCAATAACTTAAGGGACCATAATCCCAGGGCAGGAGGCTGTTAAACAGCCTCCTCCAAAACACCGTGGCAAGGTTGGTTTCGCCACAGCGCCTTTTTGTCAGAATAGGTCCCACTCAAAGAGGCGACCTTGGCGTGGTGAGTGGGCTTATGCCTTTTGCTCAAAATATACACTAATGCCTCTTGTACAGCATGCAGTATGGGGGGCTGTACACTTTAATATTTCGCTGAGAAGCGAGTTAGATCAAAGCATAGCATTGTGGATGTGCGATCCAGTTCTGTTTTTCTCTCCCCCTGGCTATACAGTTGCAAGAGTATGTGAACCCTTTGTAACGATATGGATATCTGCACAAATTGGTCATAAAATGTGATCTGATCTTCATCTAAGTCACAACAATAGACAATCACAGTCTGCTTAAACTAATAACACACAAAGAATTAAATGTTACCATTTTTTTATTGAACACACCATGTAAACATTCACAGTGCAGGTGGAAAAAGTATGTGAACCCCTAGACTAATGACATCTCCAAGAGCTAATTGGAGTGAGGTGTCAGCCAACTGGAGTCCAATCAATGAGATGAGATTGGAGGTGTTGGTTACAGCTGCCCTGCCCTATAAAAAACACACACCAGTTCTGGGTTTGCTTTTCACAAGAAGCATTGCCTGATGTGAATGATGCCTCGCACAAAAGGGCTCTCAGAAGACCTACAATTAAGAATTGTTGACTTGCATAAAGCTGGAAAGGGTTATAAAAGTATCTCCAAAAGCCTTGCTGTTAATCAGTCCACAGTAAGACAAATTGTCTATAAATGGAGACAGTTCAGCTCTGCTGCTACGCTCCCTAGGAGTGGCCGTCCTGTAAAGATGACTGCAAGAGCACAGCGCAGACTTCTCAATAAGGTGAAGAAGAATCCTAGAGTGTCAGCTCAAGACTTACAAAAGTCTCTGGCATATGCTAACATCCCTGTTAGCGAATCTACGATACGTAAAACACTAAACAAGAATAAATTTCATGGCAGAATACCACAGAGGAAGCCACTGCTGTCTAAAAGAAACATTGCTGTACGTTTACAGTTTTCACAAGAGCACCTGGATGTTCCACAGCAGTACTGGCAAAATATTATGTGGATAGATGAAACCAAAGTTGAGTTGTTTGGAAGAAACACACAACACTATGTGTGGAGAAAAAGAGGCACAGCACACCAACATCAAAACCTCATCCCAACTGTAAAGTATGGTGGTGGGGGCATCATGGTTTGGGGCTGCTTTGCTGCATCAGGGCCTGGACGGATTGCTATCATCGAAGGAAAAATGAATTCTCAAGTTTATCAAGACATTTTTCAGGAGAACTTAAGGCCATCTGTCCACCAGATGAATCTCAACAGAAGATGGATGTTGCAACAGGACAACGACCCAAAGCATAGAAGTAAATCAACAACAGAATGGCTTAAACAGAAGAAAATACAACTTCTGGAGTGGCCCAGTCATAGTCCTGACCTCAACCCGATTGAGATGCTGTGGCATGACCTCAAGAAAGCGATTCACACCAGACATCCCAAGAATATTGCTGAACTGAAACAGTTCTGTAAAGAGGAATGGTCAAGAATTACTCCTGACCGTTGTGCACGTCTGATCTGCAACTACAGGAAACGTTTGGTTGAAGTTATTGCTGCCAAAGGAGGTTCAACCAGTTATTAAATCCAAGGGTTCACATACTTTTTCCACCTGCACTGTGAATGTTTACATGGTGTGTTCAATAAAAACATGGTAACATTTGTGTGTTATTAGTTTAAGCAGACTGTGATTATCTATTGTTGTGACTTAGATGAAGATCAGATCACATTTTATGACCAATTTGTGCAGAAATCCAGATCATTCTAAAGGGTTCACATACTTTTTCTTGCAACTGTATGTTATTCAACCCCATATGTATTTCAATATGTTTGTATATTACATATGCTCTTGCTATGTTATGTCATTTATACTGTGATATGTATATATTTGCCTCATAGAAAGCATTGTTATTTCTTGTTGTACTTTTACACTGATCCTTTCAATAAAAGCTGTAAAGGACCCCAGGGGCAGACTGGGAACTTAAAGTGGCCCTAGAAAGAAAATAAAAGTGGCCAATTTGACAGAGGGCAGGACCAATACAAGTGAAGGGGAGGTGCTGCACACGATACCACTCCTGTATATCCAAATACCACAGTATGGAACAAAATACCTCCCTAAAAACTGTTCCTCTGTGGTTGCCAGTGCCAGCTGCCACATTCTGTTTTCCTGCTCCAGTTGCCTCAGGATGCCAATACAGTTGAATTCAGGAGTTAGGGGGGGGAATGTTAGATCATTACTTACCTAGCTGATGGCCATGAGGAGGGCTCAGGTGACCCCCTGGGCATTGGCCCACCGGGAAATTTCCCTGGAGGGTTTATGGTCAATCCACCCCTGAAGGACCCTCAGCATATACATCAGTGCATTGTCTGGAAAGAGTTTAGCTACCTGTCAACTCATTCTCCTGTCAATGTGTGAGGGTGGCAGAATACTCTTTTTAGATAACCTGGAATGGAGATTGTGAACCGGGTCCTCTAGTCCAGTATCAGTGTGTGATCTTACAAATGTTCTTCTGGATGAATGGGCAAAAATTCTCATAATCTCACTCATAACTCTTGTAGAAAACCTTCCCAGAAGAGTGGGAGCTGTTTTAGCGAGAAGTAGGAGGGGGTGGGGGAACCAAATCTAAATCAATGCCTATGGATTTAGAATAGGTTGTCATAAAGGCTCCTGTAGGTATAACATATATGGCAGGTATATGGTACACACTTTTATCTTGTAACTGTATGATCCTTGGGTTATATCTATTGTAGCATTGAAAGTAAAGTTCTTTCAACTGTATTCCAAGAGACCAGCTGCACTAACCCCATAGATCAGCTGTTCTCTGGCTGACCATAATTTGTCCTGTAGTATTACATGCTGGTTATTCAAATCAATGAGCAATCTTGTAATACAGTACAAGGCTAGATTAATCACAACAGAAGCCACTCATTGACAGGAACAGTAACAAAAAAAAGACATGGATTGCACATCTGCATACTATTAAATGCTCTATTGCTGCTAAGCACAATTTATAAACATGAGACAGTTTGTATATGTTTTGGTCAAAATACATACTGTATGTCCATATCATGGTGGCCTCTTAATAGTGGGTCACTACACTGATTTGGCAGACACCACATGACCACCACCAAAACACAGCACCTGCAAGTGGCAAGACCCAGTAGTCCAACAGTAGCCTCTACAGTTTGTCCTTCATTGTTGGTGAATTCTGGCCCAAGCACGGACACCCCTCTATGGTATCCATGTGCCTTAATAGGTAATGTAGAATGGGGTTGTCTTTGTGAAACTCATAGGTATCCTAATGTACATATTCTTTTAGCCACTACCATTTAAACTTTTTTTTTAAGGTATTGCAATAGTAAATTGTTCAATGGGTGCCTCCCCCTAGGGCCCTCTATAACGCGACCCAGGTGTAGGAATGCCAAGTGGTATAATGCGGCCTTAAATGTCTCTTAATTGAGGGATAAAAAAATAACTGGAGTCCAGACCTTGAGATGAAGTTCAATGGCAGTTTTACTTTGCATAAACGTTCTCCAAAATGGTTTACAAGCTTTATCTTGGTTCCAGCAGGCTTTAGCATGAAACTGGCAGGCAAACTCCACTCTGCTATATTGGTTTCTCTCTGAATCTGCTGTACTGACAGGCTGGCTGTATAACTCAGCTTCTTCTGTATGCTGCACTTCACTTTGTAGTCTGACTCTGGGTTATGCCAGGGAACATTCCTCCTGGCTCCTGAGGCTTCAAGCTTTGGCCTCTATGGCCAACAGAGCTTAGGGTGCTCTGGCTGGCGTGGGCGCATCCAGCAGAGACATGCCCCTGCACACCCTTCCCTTAGCTGGGGGTGAACGCGACTGGAACTAACTGATCCCCACCCTTCCTGCAGGAAATAGGTCGGCCCACTCCCCTAAAGAGGGGGGAGGGTTAGAATGGAATGGTAAGTTCCATTCTCTCTAACTATAGCTCTGCCATGCACATTACATGAACAGTTACATAACATTAGAGATGCACATTGTGGGGGACCAGGAATAAATGCATAAGATGACATGAGGTTAGACCAATAAAGCCAGTAGCAAGGTGCAGAAGTGGTAACACTACTCTGGGGTGTTACAATTGTCCCCTGTGAGCAGTAATATGCATTCATGCTAGACCACCTTCAACTGAAGAGTTGTCTTCTTTACATTCATACAATTTCATATTAAAAGAAAATGAATTACATTTATCATCCATGTCACATCTGTCTGCTTTAAATACCTAATTGTGTTTCTTTAATCTAGACAGGAACTAAATGTTAAGCTGTCTACACTGCCTGGAGTGAAGATGGATTTCTGACAAATTGTGCTAATATTGCAAATTGTGCATTCAAGATTTGTCCTCAGTCTGTTTGCACAAGAGCACGACTATACTTCAGTTGGAAGAGTGTATTGACTTGTTACAAATTTTCTTTTTCAGGTAATGAAAAGAGAAAGACAATAATGTGTTTTAAGGTTTTGAAATTACATATTTTTAGGATAGTAAAATGCACAGGAAAGCTGGCATGGAGATTAGAGCTGTCTGGAATTCCACTTTTCGGACCAAAAATGTTCATCCGTCTGTGTAATCTTTTGAGAAAGGCTGTTCCACTGACATTTTAGCACCACAGTAGCCCACCCTCAAAATCTCTTTTCTAAGTTTGATTATAGTCTTTTTTTCTATGTCTCAATTCATTTATCATCATACAGAGAATATATGTTCAGTTCCAAAAGGCTGAAAACATAAAAAAGGAAGGCAACTTGCAAAACGCTTATGATTTGTATTAGCTTTGTCTACACTAACTAACTAATTACCAAGGCCCCATGACTAGGGATGAGCGAACTCGAACTGTATAGTTCGGGTTCGTACCGAATTTTGGGGTGTCCGTGACACGGACCCGAACCCGGACATTTTCGTAAAAGTCTGGGTTCGGGTTCGGTGTTCGTCGCTTTCTTCGCGCTTTTGTGACGCTTTCTTGGCGCTTTTTGAAAGGCTGCAAAGCAGCCAATCAACAAGCGTCATACTACTTGCCCCAAGAGGCCATCACAGCCATGCCTACTATTGGCATGGCTGTGATTGGCCAGAGCACCATGTGACCCAGCCTCTATTTAAGCTGGAGTCACATAGCGCCGCCCGTCACTCTGCTCTGATTAGCGTAGGGAGAGGTTGCGGCTGCGACAGTAGGGCGAGATTAGGCAGATTAACTCCTCCAAAGGACTTGATTAACTGATCGATCTGCAGCTGTGGATCATTGAGCTGCTGATCCTCAATTGCTCACTGTTTTTAGGCTGCACAGACCGTTTGTCAGTCACATTTTTCTGGGGTGATCGGCGGCCATTTTGTGTCTTGTGGTGCGCCAGCACAAGCTGCGACCAAGTGCATTTAACCCTCAATGGTGTGGTTGTTTTTTGGCTAAAGCCTACATCAGGGTGAAGCTGTCACACCAAGTGCATTTAACCAGCAAAAGTCTGTTCATTTTTTGGCCATATACAAAATCAGGGGCAAGCTGCGCCTGTCACCAAGTGCATTTAACCCTCAATGGTGTGGTTGTTTTTTGGCTAAAGCCTACATCAGGGTGAAGCTGTCACACCAAGTGCATTTAACCAGCAATAGTCTGTTCATTTTTTGGCCATATACTAAATCAGGGGCAAGCTGCGCCTGTCACCAAGTGCATTTAACCCTCAATGGTGTGGTTGTTTTTTGGCTAAAGCCTACATCAGGGTGAAGCTGTCACACCAAGTGCATTTAACCAGCAATAGTCTGTTTATTTTTTGGCCATATCCCAGTCTAATTCTGTCACTAAATCCATACCGGTCACCCAGCGCCTAAATACTAGGCCTCAAATTTATATCCCGCTAAATCTGTCCTTAGTGCTGTAGCTGGGCGAGTTATTTAGTGTCCGTTCAAGCACATTTCTTGTTCTGGGTTGAAATACAATTCGCAATTTAGCAATTTCATAATTTAGTGGTTTCTGCTATATCAGAGCTATTTGAAATCTATCCCTAAAAGGGTATATAATATTCAAGGTGCACATTGGGTCATTCAGAATAACTTCACACACACCCGCTACTGTGTATTTCCAAGTCTAATTCTGGCACTAAACCCATACCTGTCACCCAGCGCCTAAATACTAGGCCTCAAATTTATATCCCGCTAAATCTGTCCTTAGTGCTGTAGCTGGGCGAGTTATTTAGTGTCCGTTCAAGCACATTTCTTGTTCTGGGTTGAAATACAATTCCCAATTTAGCAATTTCATAATTTAGTGGTTTCTGCTATATCAGAGCTATTTGAAATCTATCCCTAAAAGGGTATATAATATTCAAGGTGCACATTGGGTCATTCAGAATAACTTCACACACACCCGCTACTGTGTATTTCCAAGTCTAATTCTGGCACTAAACCCATACCTGTCACCCAGCGCCTAAATACTAGGCCTCAAATTTATATCCCGCTAAATCTGTCCCTAGTGCTGTAGCTGGGCGAGTTATTTAGTGTCCGTTCAAGCACATTTCTTGTTCTGGGTTGAAATACAATTCCCAATTTAGCAATTTCATAATTTAGTGGTTTCTGCTATATCAGAGCTATTTGAAATCTATCCCTAAAAGGGTATATAATATTCAAGGTGCACATTGGGTCATTCAGAATAACTTCACACACACCCGCTACTGTGTATTTCCAAGTCTAATTCTGGCACTAAACCCATACCTGTCACCCAGCGCCTAAATACTAGGCCTCAAATTTATATCCCGCTAAATCTGTCCCTAGTGCTGTAGCTGGGCGAGTTATTTAGTGTCCGTTCAAGCACATTTCTTGTTCTGGGTTGAAATACAATTCCCAATTTAGCAATTTCATAATTTAGTGGTTTCTGCTATATCAGAGCTATTTGAAATCTATCCCTAAAAGGGTATATAATATTCAAGGTGCACATTGGGTCATTCAGAATAACTTCACACACACCCGCTACTGTGTATTTCCAAGTCTAATTCTGGCACTAAACCCATACCTGTCACCCAGCGCCTAAATACTAGGCCTCAAATTTATATCCCGCTAAATCTGTCCTTAGTGCTGTAGCTGGGCGAGTTATTTAGTGTCCGTTCAAGCACATTTCTTGTTCTGGGTTGAAATACAATTCCCAATTTAGCAATTTCATAATTTAGTGGTTTCTGCTATATCAGAGCTATTTGAAATCTATCCCTAAAAGGGTATATAATATTCAAGGTGCACATTGGGTCATTCAGAATAACTTCACACACACCCGCTACTGTGTATTTCCAAGTCTAATTCTGGCACTAAACCCATACCTGTCACCCAGCGCCTAAATACTAGGCCTCAAATTTATATCCTGCTAAATCTCTCGTTACCGCTGTCCTGTTGTGGCTGGGAAAGTTATTTAGTGTCCGTCAAAGCACATTTTTTGTTCTGGGTTGAAATACAATTCCCAATTTAGCAATTTCATAATTTAGTGGTTTCTGCTATATCAGAGCTATTTGAAATCTATCCCTAAAAGGGTATATAATATTCAAGGTGCACATTGGGTCATTCAGAATAACTTCACACACACACGCTTCTGTGCATTTCCAAGTCTAATTCTGTCACTAAATCCATACCGGTCACCCAGCGCCTAAATACTAGGCCTCAAATTTATATCCCGCTGAATTTGAATACAATACATTGGGCCAAATAATATATTTGTTGTTGTGGTGAACCATAACAATGAGAAAAACATCTAGTAAGGGACGCGGACGTGGACATGGTCGTGGACATGGTCGGACATGGTGGGTGACGTGAAGCCTCATTCTCTGCTATGACATGCAGACTGATTCTCTGCTGTCATGAAGCCAGATTGTCTGTTACGGGACCTCTCTGCTCTGCCTGTGTGCTAGGCCTAAATATATGCCAATGGACTGTTGCAGTGGTGGGTGACGTGAAGCCTCATTCTCTGCTATGACATGCAGACTGATTCTCTGCTGACATGAAGACAGATTCTCTGTTACGGGACCTCTCTCCTCTGCCTGTGTGCTAGGCCTAAATATATGCCAATGGACTGTTGCAGTGGTGGCTGACGTGAAGCCTCATTCTCTGCTATGACATGCAGACTAATTCTCTGCTGACATGAAGCCAGATTGTCTGTTACGGGACCTCTCTCCTCTGCCTGGGTGCTGGGCCTAAATTTATGACAATGGACTGTTGCAGTGGTGGCTGACGTGAAGCCTGATTCTCTGCTATGACATGCAGACTGATTCTCTGCTGACATGAAGCCAGATCCTCTGTTACGGGACCTCTCTCCTCTGCCTGTGTGTGTGCTGGGCCTAAATATATGCCAATGGACTGTTGCAGTGGTGGCTGACGTGAAGCCTCATTCTCTGCTATGACATGCAGACTGATTCTCTGCTGACATGAAGCCAGATTCTCTGTTCCGGGACCTCTCTCCTCTGCCTGTGTGTGTGCTGGGCCTAAATATATGCCAATGGACTGTTGCAGTGGTGGCTGACGTGAAGCCTCATTCTCTGCTATGACATGCAGACTAATTCTCTGCTGACATGAAGACAGATTCTCTGTTACGGGACCTCCCTCCTCTGCCTGGGTGCTGGGCCTAAATATATGCCAATGGACTGTTGCAGTGGTGGCTGACGTGAAGCCTCATTCTCTGCTATGACATGCAGACTAATTCTCTGCTGACATGAAGACAGATTCTCTGTTACGGGACCTCTCTCCTCTGCCTGGGTGCCGGGGCCTAAATATCTGAGAATGGACTGTTCCAGTGGTGGGTGACGGGAAGCCAGATTCTCTGCTATGGAACCTCTCTCCAATTGATTTTGGTTAATTTTTATTTATTTAATTTTTATTTTAATTCATTTCCCTATCCACATTTGTTTGCAGGGGATTTACCTACATGTTGCTGCCTTTTGCAGCCCTCTAGCTCTTTCCTGGGCTGTTTTACAGCCTTTTTAGTGCCGAAAAGTTCGGGTCCCCATTGACTTCAATGGGGTTCGGGTTCGGGACGAAGTTCGGATCGGGTTCGGATCCCGAACCCGAACATTTCCGGGATGTTCGGCCGAACTTCTCGAACCCGAACATCCAGGTGTTCGCTCAACTCTACCCATGACAAAACCTTATATCTATCTAGCTTCTACCATGCCTGGCAACAGATATTCCATGTAAGGTATCATTTAGTGTTGGTCGAGCACCAAAGTGCTTGGGTGCTCGAGTAGAACACCTTGGGATGCTCGGGTGCTCTACTGAGCACTCGAGCACAGTGGAAGTCAATAGGAGATTCTGAGCATTAAACCAAGCATGCCCTGCTCTGAAGAGGGGAGGGTGTCTGGTTCACAGGAAAAGGTCAAAAATTTATGGAAACACCACTGAAATGGTTCGGGAACAGCATTAGGAGGATGTCTGGATGCATCTTGGACTCCCAGGTTGCTGCTGAGAACGATGTTGTCCGAGTAGTACGCCACTTTTACAGACTGACAATAATATACACAAAACCGGAGATAAAATCGATTTTAGAGGAAAAATTGTTAGGAAACATTCTTTCCTGTATATTTACTTGTATATAAAGTGCAATTGCTGCCAAAAATTACAAGGAAGATCGACTCCGATACAACCTGTATATCACATCATGGAAGGCCTCATTCACATTGTGGTACAATTGTTCAGGTAGTGGGACTCCGACACTCATAAAGCCTATACACTAAGTGAAAGGGCTGCCAAAAATTACAAAGAACTGGCACTCCAATACACCCTTCATTACACATAAAGGAGGGCATCATACACCCTTGAAAAATTATGATTGATGGCATACGGGTGACCCTCAAAAGCTATTGGAGCAAGGGCCTGCTGATCTGACCATCTAAAACATCCAGGGAGAGGGATTGCTGCTGAGCTGACCCTCTAAAACATTAGGGGTGAGTGTCTGCTGCTGATATGACCTAAAACATTAGGAGCGAGGGCCTGCTGCTTATGTGACTGTCTAAAACATTAGGGGTGAGGGTCTGCTGCTGAGCTGACCCTTTAAAACATTAGCTACCTGCTGCTGATCTGATCATCTAAAACATTGCAGGATCACTTGTTTGCCAAGACTCTCCATGGTGGGAGGAAGGAGTATTAGGGTGAGGATTTTGTTGACCAGACTCTTGGCTACTGAGACTGGACTTTGTGGAAGACAGGGTGGTGCTTAACCGACTGGAAGCATTATCTGCTGCAACCCAACCGACCACCTGGTCGCACTGGTCTGACTTTGAAAGTGGTGTCCTGCACCGCCCTGCAAACTGGGACATGAAGGTAGGTATCGTGGATGAGTGTGTTTCTTGTGCTCTGGCAGCAGGCACAGTTTCACCGCGCCCAGGCCACGGCCTCTGCGTGCACCATCGGATGCGCACACGTTAAACAGGAGATGTAGCACAGATAATGTCGCTGTCCTCAGCGTCTATGAAAAAAGCACACTGAATGTCACAGATAATTTTAGGATGCGCACACGTTATACAGGAGGTATAGCGCAAGTCATGTCGCTATCACCGGCAGCTAATAAAAAAATGACACTGAATCAATGTCACTGATATTTAGGATGGGCAAACTGTCACCAGCGGCAAATAAAAAATTAGACTGAATATCACTGATATTTAGTATATGCAAACGTTATACAGGAGATGTAGCACAGGTAATGTCACTGTCACCAGCGGCAAATAAAAAATTAGACTGAATATCACTGATATTTAGTATATGCAAACGTAATACAGGAGATGTAGCGCAGGTAATGTAACTGTCCGCAGCAGACACCGTCTACGGAAAAAGTACACTGGATGTCACAGATATTTTTAGGCTGCGCACAAGTTACACAGGAGATGTAGTGCTGATAATGTCAATGTCACCAGCGGCGAAAAAAATTACACTTAATGTCACTGATATTTCAGATGCGCTAACGTTATACTGGAGATGTAGCGCAGGTAATTTCCCTGACACCAGCAGCAAAAGAATCTGACTAAATGTCACTGATATTTCGGATACGCAAATGTTATACAGGAGATGTAGCACAGGTAATGTAACTGTCCGCAGTGGACACCGTCTATGGAAAAAGTACACTGGATGTCACAGATATTTTTAGGCTGTGCACACGTTACACAGGAGATGTGGCGAAGACAATGTCGCTGACTGTAGCGCCCAAACAATTGCAAGCTATTTAGCACAGGTTGCGCTAAAAATATTGCTGACAGATGCAACAATAGTGCTTAATAGGACTTTTGGGTAACATATTACTATTTCACTCTCTACACTATCTGTCCCTTCTTCAGCACAGCTCTCCCTGACTAAGACTGAGCCGTACACGGTCATTGGGTGCTATATAGCACCCGATGACACATTCCGGCCAGCCAATCACTGTAATGCCATTAGCCAACATGGCTAGAGCATTACAGTGAATGGCAGTACTTAGCCACATGGTGTTCGGCCGAAGTGAAAATGGTGTTTGGCCTAGCATACTCGCCCAACACTAGTATCTTTACTTTACCATATTGAAAATTAGTTTGAATTGACTCAATCAATGGCAGAAGCGCATAATGTCTGAGTCACATACAAAGCCCCCAGGAATGAACTATAACCCACACAGGCCACTGGGAGAAGGAGGAATAAATAGCCTCGCTAACAATCAACCCAGTACACCTGAGGGAAGGTGGATCCAGCTCAACGCAAAACAAAACAAAGAGAAGAGTCAAATATGTGCAGCCAGTCTGGCAGATCTCCGCACATTCACAGGGCAAAGCGTGACAGTACCCCCCCTTCTACGGGTGACCTTCGGACACCCCAGACCAACTTTCTCCGGGTGTGCCCTGTGAAAGGCCCTCACCAGGCGGCTAGCACTAACATTAGAAGCCACATTCTTTCCTCGGGACCGTATCCCTTCCAGTGCACTAGGTACTGAAAGGAACCCCGAAGAACACGTGAGTCGAGAATCCTAGAGATCTCAAACTCTAAATTGCCATCCACCAGGACAGGAGGAGGTGGCAATGGAGATGGTTCCACAGGTTTGACATATTTCTTCAGTAAGGACCTGTGAAACACATTATGGATCTTCCGAGTCTGCGGAAGATCCAGACGGAACGCCACCGGGTTGACCACAGCAGAGATTTTGTAAGGGCCAATAAATCTTGGACCCAGTTTCCAAGATTGTACCTTGAGCTTAATGTTTTTAGTGGACAACCACACCGAATCACCCACACACAGGTCCGGACCAGTCATACATCTCCTGTCAGCCATCCGTTTATATCTTTCACCCATCTTTTTCAGATAGATGACAAGGCGGAAGACAATCTCTCCTCTTCTGGCATCCCAGAAGATCCAGTCCCAGAAAAAGTACCAAACTGTGGGTGAAAACCATATGTGCCAAAAAATGGCAACTTATCAGTGGATTCCTGTCTATGGTTATTCAAGGAAAATTCGGCTAGAGACAAGAACGAGGACTAGTCATCCTGGTTCTCGGCAACAAAACACCTCAAATAGGTCTCCAGGTTTTGGCTAGTGTGCTCTGTCTGACTATTCGACTGGGGATGAAAAGCTGAAGAGAAAGACAGTTGAATTCCCAGACGAGAGCAAAACGCCCTTCAAAACCTGGAAACAAATTGCGTCCCCCTATCAGACACCACACCAGAGGGAATGCCATGTAGTTTTACAATGTTATCAATAAAAACCTGAGCGAGAGTTTTGGCATTGGGCACACTAGGTAATGGTACAAAGTGGGCCATCTTACTGAAGCGGTCCACTACCACCAAAATCAGTTTTTTCAGAGGAACTCGGTAAATCGGTAATAAAGTCCATGTACAACTGCGTCCAAGGATGAGACGGGATGGACAAAGGAAGAACGGATCCTGAAGCCCTATTATGAGCCACCTTCGCCCGGGCACAGGTATCACAAGCTGCCACATAACCCTCCACACCCTTGTGCAACCCTGGCCATCAGAATCTCCAGGAAATAAGATCTATGGTGGATTTGCTTCCAGGATGTCCCACAAGTACCGTATCATGATGTTCCTTGAACACCTTGTATCACAGTTCAGCAGGAACAAACAACCTGCCTAGAAGACAGGAATCAGGAGCCTCCTCCTGGGCCCTCAACACCTCTATCTCCAACTCAGGGTACAGAGCAGAAACCACTACCTCATCAGCCAAAATTGGAGCGGGATGCTCCGTATCACTCTCCCCAGGAAAACTTTGTGGCAACGCATCTGCCTTGACGTTTTTAACCCCAGGGTGAAAGGTGACCACAAAATTGAACCTAGTAAAAACAGTGACCACCTAGCCTGTCTAGGATTCAGGTGCTTAGCAGTCTGCAGGTAAGCCAAATTCTTGTGGTCACTATATACCGTAATAGAATGAGTAGCCCCTTCCAACCAGTTACGCCATTCTTCAAAGGCCAATTTAATGGCCAGTAATTCTCTATCTCCTACATCATAATTTCTTTCAGAAGCGGAAAGTTTTTTGGAGAAAAAAGCACACGGATGCCATTTGCTAGGGGATGGACCCTGCGACAGAAGTGCTCCAACCCCCACTTCTGATGCATCAACCTCCACGACGAACGGTTGAGACATATCAAGTTACATCCGAATGGGAGCCGACGCAAAACATTTCTTAATAGCAGAAAAGGTCTGTAATGCCTCATCCGACCAGACAGTGAGGTCGGCGCCTTTTTTAGTCATATCTGTCAAAGGTTTTACAATGGTGGAATAATTCAAGATGAATTTTCGGTAGTAATTGGTAAAACCCAAAAACCGCATCATAACTTTCTGATTCTCAGGCCGGTCCCATTCCAGTACCATCCGGACCTTTACGGGGTCCATACGAAAACCAGAGTCAGAAAGCAGGTATCCCAAAAACCGTAGCTCCTGGACAGCAAATACACATTTTTCAAATTTTGCATACAATTTATTCTCCCGAAAGATCGACAACACCTGTTTCACGTGATCCTGATGGGTCTCCAAATCGGGTGAGTAAATTAGTATGTCATCAAGATAAATAACAACAAACCTTCCCACTAAATGATGGAAAATATCATTGACAAATCGCTGAAAGACCGCTGGCGCATTAGTTAAACCAAAGGACATGACAAGATTCTCGAAATGACCTTCGGGTGTATTGAAGGCCGTTTTCCACTCATCTCCTTCCTTTATTCTGATCAAATTATAGGCTCCTCTTAAATCCAACTTGGAGAACACCTTGGCTCCGACAATTTGATCAAATAGAGCAGAAATCAAAGGAAGGGGATACGGATCACGGATCCGTCTTTTTTTTTTTACAAAAAAGAAGCCGGTGGCCACAGGGGACTTGGATGGCCTAATATGTCTCTTTGCCAAACTCTCGGCAATATACTTCCGCATAGTCTCTCTTTCGGGTTGGGAAAGGTTGTATAGCCGAGATTTTGGCAGTTTAGCTCTAGGGATGAGATTGACCGGACAATCATATTCTCGATGGGGGGGCAGCTCCTGAGCTCCACGGTCCAAGAATACGTCCGCAAAATTAGAGAGAAACTGAGGTAGGACCGTAGTTGACACCCCTGAGATAAAAGCACAGAAACAGTTGTCCGTACAAAATTCATTCCAGCTACTGATTTGTCTTGTTCGCCAGACAATAGTAGGGTTATGCTTTACCAACCATGGTAAACCTAGAACCATCGGAGCAGGCAAGCCCCTCATAACAAAACAAGAAATGGACTCAACATGTGAATCACCCATCCTTAACTGAATGTCATAAACGATATGAGTAAGACTCTTTTGTGAGAGAGGAGAGGAATCAATAGCAACAATGGTATTACCTTTTCTAATGCGCTAGTTCTAAAACCAAAATTTTGGAGAAAATGAAAGTCAATGAGGTTTACCCCCGCACCACTGTTAACAAATACCTCAAAATCAAAATTTCCTGAGTCTAGCGCCACCATGGCAGGCAGGAGAAGACGGGTATTGCAGGGAGAATGCATATTAGCTTGCTCAGACTCCCCATTCACACTACCAAGAGTCAGGGAGGTTTTTTCTTTCTCGGTAGTTTTTCATTACCATTTTGAGGTTTAACAAAAGGACACGCATAAATAAAATGACCTTTTTTACCACTGTAGTAAAATAGCGTATTCCTGCCCTAGATTCAAAAGTCATATCACCCCGGGGACTAGGTAGGATGGATCCACTTACAGACGGGACCCCCCACTCGAGAGGAATCTTATATCTTTTTCTAAGACGACTATCAAGCCGCACTGCCAAAGACATGGCCGTCTCCAATGAATCGGGATACTCATGAAAAGCAAGGGCATCTTTCAACCTCTCAGATAGCCCCTGACAAAACTGACTCTGGAGTGCAGGATCATTCCACCCCGAGTCAGTTGCCCATCTTCTAAATTCTGCACAATACGACTCCACAGTACGTTCTCCCTGCAACAAACTGTGCAGCTTCGGTTCAGCCATAGAGACGCGGACTGGGTCATCATAAGTCAAGCCCAAGGCTCTAAAAACTTAATCCACCTACCGAAGGGATGGTGAACCGGTCAGCAGAGAAAAAGCCCAGGACGGCGTGTCCCCTTTGAGCAGAGATATAATGATCCCCACTCTTTGATTCTCGTCACCAGAAGACATCGGCCGCAGGCGAAAAATGCAACCTGCAGGACTCCATGAAGCGTATAAAGTCATCACCACCCCCTGAGAACCTATCAGGGAGAGCGACTTTAGGCTCTAAGCAGACCTGTTTTCCTCCAACGGCACCAGAGCATTCTGACTCGATGCAACAGTACTGCGGAGATCAGCAACCTCCAGCGATAATCCCTGCATGCAATCAGCCAAAGCATCCATAGCCTCCATTTCGCAAACAGCAGGGATATGACAGTTTTATGGCAGGTTATAATGTCACGGAAGGTATGTCAGCAGGGAAATAACCAAACACATGGAAAACAAACAGAACAATAGACTAGGCCCAAAAGCTAGGGAGAAAGGGTCACCTGCTAGCGATTCCTGAAGTTTTCCCTATATTGCTGTGCACATGTGCATACCCTTATGGTGGATATGTACATGCCCTTGTGCCTAAGTCTATATACCCTGGAAAAACCCTGAGCAGAAGGGAAAGGGGAAGAGGCAACCTGCTTCCTCCAGCAGGAGGACGCAAGCGGCTCCCTAGAGGCCTAGACAAAAGACAACAAGGGAAGAAACAGAGAGGACTTATCTTGAGTTGAGCTGAGCTGGAGCAGATAATCCACAACACATCCAAAGCCCACAGGAATAAACTATAACCCACACAGGTCACTGGGAGAAGGAGGAATAAATAGCCTCGCTAACAATCAACCCAGTACACCTGAGGGACACCTGAGCTCAACTAAAACCAAAACAAAGAGAAGAGTCAAACATGTGCAGCCAGCCTGGCAGATCTCCGGACATTCACAGGGCAAGGCGTGACAGACACATCATAAGAGAAGGGTGGCGACTGCGGTGGCAATAAACAGTGGAGGCAATGTTCAGCCAAAACCTCTAAAAGAACTGACTAGATCAGATCTGCTTATATTGTGGTCAGCTCTGGAACTGGTAATGTCACTGGATACTGTGGGCCCAGGCTTAAAACATCCCAGACCTAGGCCAAGCTCTAGCTCTGTGTGAGCAATTCTGCTATAGCGTTTTTTCTCCACAAGACATGCACACAAAACTACAGCTATGTGCAAGATCTACAGGATTAAAATAAGCTGTGGGAGTTCAAACACAAACATAGGTACTAAGGCTCTATTCCGGTACATGAGGCAGCATCACTAGTTCTTTTGTTAAAATAGAACTGGCCAGCATTCCCAATCAGAAGAAAATCTGTCCAGTAAGGTGCACTTATCATCATCATCAGCAGCTGCTTCTTCTCCTGCTCAAACTCTTCCTCCTTGTCCTCCACTCCATTGTGAGACATCAGTAACGGAATATATGGCCTTGAGAAAACTATTTGCGACCAGCAATTATCTTTTGTGCAAGCTGAACTTAAACCTAGCCAAGTTGCTAGTGGTTCAGTTGTTGCCATAACACTTAGTTGTTGCAAATGTGGCGCACTTCCGTGCCTGTTCAAAATTAATTTTTCTGTGCTCTCACCTGGGCGGTGTGGTGGGACTTTTCACCAAGCAGGCAGGAATACTGACACATTGGCTCATTACAATAAAATTAACTCTTGTTGGTCCACAAATGTGGTGCACTTCCCCACCTTCACTCAAATTGTATTATTCTGGACTCTGACTTGGGCAGTGTGGTCATTCTTTTCTCCAAGCAAGCAAGAACACCACCTCATTGGCTAATTCCAAATAACTGAGTGTGGTTGGTCTGCAACCTCTTTCCAGTTGTCTCTGTTACAAGTAGCAGTAGCAGAAGCAGCCAATTCAGTCTGCTAGTTGTTACACGATGGAATTTTTTTTTTTACTGCTGTGCCACTTACCACTTGACAAGACAATGTGGAAATATTGCTCACTTCAACGCCTTCACCAAAATGTAATTCTACTGTATGATATTCAAATGTCTGGCCAAATGTCCATTTTATTTACCAAAAATTGTTTAAAATTATCTTGTTCTCGAAATGACTGTGGCCTTTTCCAGTCCATTCCCCATTCCCTGACCTCAGGGACTTTTGGGCTGTCAGACTGGAACCGTGGCCCAAACTGGCCACCATGCCCTCTCTCTGTTCTCTCTTGTCCAGTCTCCAGTGTCATCTAAGAAAGGGTTTTTAGTGCCACAGGGGGCTCGGTGACACCCTAACGGTCCAAGCTGTCCTACATCACTGTTCAAACCACCACATTTGTCAAAATGAATGAGGCTTGGATCTGGAAGAATTTTAACATTTTCCCAGCTGAGGCCAATGAATAGATATGGTCTTGCAGACATTGCCCCATCTTTCCACTGCTTCTGTCTGCCTGCTGTTCATCATGTTGCCTGCCTACCAGCATGTTCCATACCCTATGGATGCTGCTGATGCGGCCACCATGCCACTACTAATGTCTGCTTCTGACCATCATGTTCCATACAATATGGTTACTGCTGCCAGTTTTGCTATCATGCCCATGCTGCTATCATGCCATTGTGGCATTATGCCTGCCATGTTCTATGCAATATGGTTGCCATTGCCGCAGCTTTTACTCTTTGCTGCTAATCCCTTATTGCCACAACTATTAATTCTACACTGTTGCCACTACTACCCCTAAACAGCCGATCTACTGCCTTGTCTATTCCATGCTGTGCTGCTACTGCTGCACTACTCTTGTGGCGACATGCCACAATTACCCTACCCTTTCAACATCCACACTATACTCCGGTTGCTCCAAATTAAAAGGGAGAATCTTTCTAAGCTTGTTCAGAACCAGCCATTCTTTCTTATGACAATTATCACTTGTGCTTGTATGAATAACGGGCAAGCATTCTGCCCTAGTTAAGACATCATTTTTGGATGCTTATTTCCCCCAAAAAACATTGTTTCTTTGCCATAGCACTGTGTGCTTAAACATCATCTACCCATGATAAGGTACAATTTATGGAAGCTTTGTTTTATTAAAAAGCATAACCTATGCAATGACAATGTTTTTTAAAACATGCTGTTTGTTTATGCCATCAACCATGCCTTTACATAGCTACAGGGAGTGCAGAATTATTAGGCAAATTAGTATTTTGACCACATCATCCTCTTTATGCATGTTGTCTTACTCCAAGCTGTATAGGCTCGAAAGCCTACTACCAATTAAGCATATTAGGTGATGTGCATCTCTGTAATGAGAAGGGGTGTGGTCTAATGACATCAACACCCTATATCAGGTGTGCATAATTATTAGGCAACTTCCTTTCCTTTGGCAAAATGGGTCAAAAGAAGGACTTGACAGGCTCAGAAAAGTCAAAAATAGTGAGATATCTTGCAGAGGGATGCAACACTCTTAAAATTGCAAAGCTTCTGAAGCGTGATCATCGAACAATCAAGCGTTTCATTCAAAATAGTCAACAGGGTCGCAAGAAGCATGTGGAAAAACCAAGGCGCAAAATAACTGCCCATGAACTGAGAAAAGTCAAGCGTGCAGCTGCCAAGATGCCACTTGCCACCAGTTTGGCCATATTTCAGAGCTGCAACATCACTGGAGTGCCTAAAAGCACAAGGTGTGCAATACTCAGAGACATGGCCAAGGTAAGAAAGGCTGAAAGACGACCACCACTGAACAAGACACACAAGCTGAAACGTCAAGACTGGGCCAAGAAATATCTCAAGACTGATTTTTCTAAGGTTTTATGGACTGATGAAATGAGAGTGAGTCTTGATGGGCCAGATGGATGGGCCCGTGGCTGGATTGGTAAAGGGCAGAGAGCTCCAGTCCGACTCAGACGCCAGCAAGGTGGAGGTGGAGTACTGGTTTGGGCTGGTATCATCAAAGATGAGCTTGTGGGGCCTTTTCGGGTTGAGGATGGAGTCAAGCTCAACTCCCAGTCCTACTGCCAGTTTCTGGAAGACACCTTCTTCAAGCAGTGGTACAGGAAGAAGTCTGCATCCTTCAAGAAAAACATGATTTTCATGCAGGACAATGCTCCATCACACGCGTCCAAGTACTCCACAGCGTGGCTGGCAAGAAAGGGTATAAAAGAAGAAAATCTAATGACATGGCCTCCTTGTTCACCTGATCTGAACCCCATTGAGAACCTGTGGTCCATCATCAAATGTGAGAATTACAAGGAGGGAAAACAGTACACCTCTCTGAACAGTGTCTGGGAGGCTGTGGTTGCTGCTGCACGCAATGTTGATGGTGAACAGATCAAAACACTGACAGAATCCATGGATGGCAGGCTTTTGAGTGTCCTTGCAAAGAAAGGTGGCTATATTGGTCACTGATTTGTTTTTGTTTTGTTTTTGAATGTCAGAAATGTATATTTGTGAATGTTGAGATGTTATATTGGTTTCACTGGTAAAAATAAATAATTGAAATGGGTATATATTTGTTTTTTGTTAAGTTGCCTAATAATTATGCACAGTAATAGTCACCTGCACACACAGATATCCCCCTAAAATAGCTAAAACTAAAAACAAACTAAAAACTACTTCCAAAAATATTCAGCTTTGATATTAATGAGTTTTTTGGGTTCATTGAGAACATGGTTGTTGTTCAATAATAAAATTAATCCTCAAAAATACAACTTGCCTAATAATTCTGCACTCCCTGTATATGTGATATATGTCACTGTACACTGACATTATTTGCTATTGCTGTTCAAGAGTTTTGTGGAGTTGAAATTCAAAAATTCATTAAAAAACATCGACAAGAGAAATAATATTTCTGTTCTGAAACATTCTGAGTCCTAGGAGACTAGAGGGAATTATTTACCAACTTTCAGGGCATTTGGAGCATCTTTGGTTTAGGTAGAATCGATTTGGGGCTGAACTAAACTGAAAAAAAAAATCAGGAACCTTCAATTTAAACTGCTTAAAGGTATTCATATTTGTTCTGTTGACATACCAAGGCAATGTACCATATGGATGATACAATAAGAAAATGCCCTTAATTAGCAGTACCTCATTAAATATGATGGGACGTACAGGGCCTGACTAGTTTTACATATATCATATTTATCATATACTACTAGATGTTTCTATTTCTAAAACTTGAAGATTAGAAACATGGACACATATGATATTAGTATGTTCACCACAGGCAGATTTTAAAAGGAGGGTAACATGACGTTAAAAAACTAGAGTCTGTAGAATAGCCATTAAAAACCTATTTTATGGAAGATATAGTATGATAGTGGTTAGAAACACTGTAGAAATGGCAATTTCTTTTCCTTTGTCCGTGCCTCATCTGTCAGTACTGTACTTGAGGAAGATCACTGAACAATGATGCCAAGAGGCCAGGATGAAATAGCTCTGAAATCTGCCATTTATAGTAAAGTAAAAGTAAAAAAGTGGAAAATATACCCGACAGTATACTATTCTTTCTAAAGAAAAACTTTCTTTTAAAAAAATGTTTTATGTCATCGTGACTAGGAGTGATTTCCTTTTTTGGTGTACCTTTTTACTTTTATTAAAACTGATGTTTCTTGATATATATGCCCTTTAGAAAACATTTGAACAGTCCTTTACCCTAACCTCTTATTCTTCAATACCTTTATGCTTGTTCTATTTATGTTATGCTCTGTTTCTATGTTATATAGATCACTTTTTTATATGCAATATTTAGCTTCTAAGTATTAGATATATCTCTCAATAGCTTACATACTTTGTACATTATATTGTATTCTATTTTCCTGTAAATTCTCATGTTTTTTAGACTGATGTCTGTTTATGTCCTAAAAACTTATGAAATGCAATAAAAAGAAGTTTGAAAAAGAAAAGGAAAAAGTATGAGTAATTTGCATTATCATACATGAGAATTATTGTAGATTGTAGAATATCATAACTGAAAATTATTTACGCAGGTTCTCCTCCTAAATGCATTTTTCAAAAAAGGGGATTGAAAAAACTATAGAATTTGCATTGACATACTTTTCTGCTTGTTCTCTGCACTTGGCTCAGCGTCATTGTCATTTTCAGCTAAATACATGAATTATCTTAGAGCAAGTCCTTATGCATTGCTATATTATACACTTGTATTTTGTGGATTTATTATACTGTTGTCATAGCTTGATATGGGCCCTTATTGTATTTCTGTGCCCCTATTTAATTATATGGAAGGAACCAAAGGTGTATGAGCCCCAGGTTTAGGAGTGGCTGTGTTTAGTTGGGTGAAAAAGAGTTGCACTTTCTATTCTAGTTACATGTATTTGTAGAAGGGGTTAAAGGGTTTTCAGAGATTTTCAGGAAAGGTCATCAATATCATTTCCTGATGATAGGTCATCAATATAGGAAACCAGAAAACCTCTTTAAGCCTCATTTGCACAATAATTTGTGACTTATGGTTGTTTTCCTTCACAAATTGAGCATGACTTAGTGGGATTGGCATGACCCCCGAATACTAACAGATGCACTATAATTTATGCCAAAAACTGGTATAAATTATGGTGCAAATTTACAGCAGCTTATAACTGGCATGGCTTTGACTTTTGGATGCACAGAAAGGCAAAGATGTGACAAGGTTTTCAATAGTTGTGTGAGTTTATATCAATTTGTATTGTTGTATCTTACTTTAACACACTTTAGCTTTTTATAAAACTTTTAAACTGTGAAGTCATCGAAAATGTATTATGTATCGCATGGCGATTTTTTTACTTAGCACTGCTATATTCCATATTATGGAATATAGCAGTGCTAAGTTAGCACTGCTATATTCCATAATATGGAATATAGCAGTGCTAAGTTCAAATCGCCATGCGATTACTTCGAGTTATATTAATCGCATCGCAATTTCAACTTTTTTACGTATATTCTTACTATTGCTCTAACTTCGTCTTTTAGAATATTACGATACGAATATTCTAAAAGACGAAGTTAGCGCAATATTACGAATATTCTAAAAGACGAAGTTAGAGCAATATTACGAATATTCTAAAAGACGAAGTTAGAGCAATATTACGAATATTCTAAAAGACGAAGTTAGAGCAATATTACGAAATTTCGTAAAATACCCATATAGATTGTAATTTAGCTAATATACTGCTATAGTAATTTTTTTAATAGTGTACATATTTTACAAAACTTAAGTTCAGAAGAGGCCAAAAAAAAAATTGAGATTATAGCACTATATTAGCTAAATTACAATCTATATGGGTATTTTACGAAATTTTGTAATATTGCTCTAACTTCATCTTTTAGAATATTTGTAATATTCTAAAAGACGAAGTTAGAGCAATATTACGAAATTTCGTAAAATACACATATTAGCCTAGCCATAGTCAATTAGTCATAGGAACGTTGCCTTATACCAGGGGTAGGCAACCTCCGGCTCCCAGCTGTTGTGAAACCACAATTCCCAGCATGCTCCATTCATTTCTATGAGAGTTCTTAGAAGAGCAGAGAAAGTATGCATACTGGGACTTGTAGTTTCACAACAGCTGCAAGCCGGAGGTTGCCTACCCCTGCCTTATACTATCAAAGAAAAAATTTGCAATACGTGATTGATTAAATCGCATATTATTCGCGATAATTGGAATAATTACGAATATCCGATTTCGACGAATATAACACGAATATTCAATCGAATATTCGCGAAATATCGCGAAATCGAATATGGCACCTCCCGCTCATCACTAGTCATAATATGAGCACAAAAAGTGCGTCTACTACAGCAGTGTAAAATGGGCCTTTGTCTGGTGCAGTCTCCAGGGTCTAAAGAGTCTAATTTAAGTTTTGTACATCTTCATATGTCAGTAGCAGTTTACTAGAGGTTACTACAAGCAGCACTTTACTAGATAATTGTATATGAGAAGGTACAGTGGAATGGTTGCCAACAACAACCTATCTGATTATTATTTTCATTTTCAAAGGGGCCTTGGAAAGATAAGAGCTGAAGTCTGATTGGTTGCTATAGGCGACTGCTTTTCTTTTCTTTTACACCAGTTTAGATAATCCCTCATTGCATCTTATGCTTTTATGGGCATATATTAACCCTTCAGCCACCGCAACATACTTGTACGTCATAATAGCTGAGGGAATGTATGGAGGGTGTGGTGGGTGGCAGCTTCATAATACAACAGGCACCTGGCCACAATGATTGGGATCGGCGATAACGTTGAACCTAGTTGTTTAATGACTTTACCTTCCTATCAGAGCCCCTGCAGTGAAATCTCAGTGGTTTTTGATTGGTAACCATGACAGCCTGGGGCCTGCTGAAGGTTCCAAGGCCTGTCCTGGTCATTTACCTACAAAGCTGTGCACAAGGCATGGCAGAGCAGCAGGATCTAATTCTGTATAAAGGTGAATAGGACAAGGGATCAAAAGATCCCAGGTTCTAGACCCATAAGGGGGCTAAAAGTTATTATGTAAAAAAAAAAGATATATATATATATATATATATATATATATATTTTTTTTTTTTTTTAAATCACTCCCCTTTCCAAATTTTACATATAAAATAAAATATACAAAAAATAAAAATAAACATAACAGGTATGACCACATCTGAACTATTAAAATATAAAAATATTTTTCCTGTACAGTGTGTTCTGTAATAGGAAAAAAAAAAAAACAACACGATTCACCATTTTTGGTCACCTTATTCCCCCCCAAAAAAATAAATAAAAAAAAAACATTGAATAACAGTGATCAAAAAGTTATATGTACCCCTAGAGTGGTGCCAATAAAAACTACAGTTTGTCCCACAAAAAAACAAGCCCTTATACAGCTCTGTAGACAGAAATATAAATATATAAATATAAAGTTATGGCAGAAAATGGTAATGCAAAGAAAATTTATATTTTTTCAAAGTTTTTTAAACCAGTAAAGACAAAAACTATAAAAGTTTCATATGAATAAGGATGTAATTTTTAGAGCACAGTGAACACCGTAATATCTAGAGATAAGAATTTCAGGATAAATTTGATTCGCCTAGAAGTCTCCTTGTGCTTTGTGTCAGAGAATCAATTTAACCTGAAATAGTATAAAAACAAAAATGACGTAATCTCGCGCCGCACAGGATTTCGGCCAAGATCTTCAAGCAAGATGGCGGCGGCTGGCCCGTCGCGAGCAAATGGGAGGCGGTAAGTTTGAATACATTTTTTTCTTTATTGTTAATTTTACACTCAGATGCCACGATCATGTATGAACACAGCATCTGAGGGGTACAATGACGGGGGCAGCGCTATCACAGCTCCCTGTCATTGCACCTGCTACTTACAAAAAATGTGCTTCGTGACAAAGTAATTAGTCACAAAGTGATTTTTTTATTTTATTTGGCGAATCAGCCAAATCGAACTTTTAAGAAATTCACTCATCTCTAGTAATATCTAATCCCAAGAAAACTTCAATTTCTCCCCCACAATTTTTTTTCCAATACAAGAGATGGTAAATTAAATGGTACCATTAAAAAATACAACTTAGGCCTCATTCACATGACAATAAGCTGTCCGTGCCCTTATTACAGACTGCAAACCCATTGATTTGAATGGGTCCGCAATCTGCACGATACGGAGCGGAGAGCATGGATCAGAAGCCCACGGAAACACTCAGAGGTGCTACTATGGGCTTATGGGTCCGCGCTTCAGCACCACAAAAGATTGGACATCTTTTGCCATATATTGCAGATTGTGGACCCATTCAAGTCAATAGGTCAGCACCGCAATACGGGATTCACGTGTTTGGTCCTCTTGCATTGTGGGCAGCAATTTGAGGTCTGCAGCACTGGCATGGACAGCTTAGATTCATGTGAATGAGTCCTTATCCCATAAAAAAATAAGCCCTTATATGGCTTTAAGAGCAGAAAATGAAAAAGTTATGGCTTTTGAAATGCGGGGAGGAAAATAACAAAAATGCAAAAACGAAAATGGGACCGGTACTTAAGAGGTTGAATCTTTCAGTCACAACTCTTAAAGGGGAAGCAAATGCTAGTTGACCTTCCTGACTTCAGTGGGATACTTTGGACCCACTAAGAAGCCTTGAAAAGTAAAACCACGGCAAATGGATTCTTAAATCCATTCTGGCCGTGAGATTTTGAACTCACATTTTGAAATTGTATTGGACTTGATTTCTGAGCCACAAATGGAAATCTGAGATGCAGACAGAAATATACCACTTATTGCTGATTTCTGCAGGGCTGTAGAGTCAATGGAGCACCTCAAAAGAGAATTGTATCCTGACATTGGCCATTAACATGACTATTTTGGCTCCAAGAAATGATGTGGTAAATGCAATCAACTTGCTCATTGTTAAAGGGGATTGGCAACTTTCTCGTTATTGTTGACCGATGTGTATGTAAGATGACTATATGGCACTTACTAATATAGCCTTTGTTGAAATTCTGTGCCATTTTATATATTTCATGAGGTATGCTCCTTTGTTTACAAAGTCTTTTCTGCTGTCCACAAAGAGGTGGCTGCTGATGGACGGTAATTTTACCAGAAGGCTAAAAATGAGATAAGCAGAGTATAACTGCCAGGTACATAGGGCTTGACATCCTGGGCTAAATCCAAAGAACACACAAACAGACAGACCAATGTGTTTGCGACTTTTTAAGCTCCACTATGACAAAACATTGTTGCAAGTGGCATTTGTACTCTACCCTTACTACGTGGTGGGAAGGGGAGGGGCCAGAGGCTTATCTTCAATTACGCTAGTTTTCTGCTATTAATGAAGACGGAGATCTTCAGAAGCTCAGAGCTGCCGTAGATTTCTGTTTAGGCATTGGGACTGTTGGAGGATGCGCCTAATTTATGATGAGGCCTGCTCCTTATCATAAAATAGCTGCATCCTCTGGCAGCGCAGGGGATATCATAGACCAGTAAAAAATGCCAGTCTATGATAAATACCCCCCAAAGTCTTTAAATAATTTAATAGGCCAAAATACATGTGCTTCATACAATGAAATAAAATTTAGTCTTAATAATAAGCTAGTGGTTGGGGTAGTATCTTCTAAGAGTCTAGGAGCTGATGTGGCGTTTATGTATGTAGGACTATCACAAGGATATAAATATAATTATGTCAGCATTTGTACGACTTAAAATGAGTCGGTAAATCTATGGAGAGGCAGGGAAGGCTTGCTGAAGTTATTTATTATTCGCGACTACACTAGTCTCTTGAAAGTAATTTTTCTATCATACAAGCCCAGGATGAGTACATTGGTATTCATAAGCCATAATGTAGCTGAAGTAGCACACTGATAAAATCTCAGGAAGGCAAATGATATGCCTGTGACTTTATACATACAATTTTTCAGGAGCATTTGACTATGATCTGAGCACTTTATTGAATTCAGACTTCATCTACTCTGCATCCATGTGTACCCTATTGTCAAATCTGATCATCAGAACATATTGCTTAGCCATACGATGATAAAAATGCACCCCGTTCCAGTGAGGTGACCTTATAGGAGGTGGTGAACCATTTATTGATTTCTTTATATTAGGAAATAGCAGTAATAAGGACAGTATTAACACAAACATATTAGATGTGCAACCCATACAGCTGCACAGGAGCCCAATTGGTAACGGGTTCTACTGTCACCCTTAAAACAGTTAAAAGCTTCCTACTATCTGTTAGATTGTATGGAAGGAACTGATCAAAGGAATGGCATGCTTCAAGCTAATTAGTAAAAAAGATATAAGGAGGTACCCTTATTAGCAATAATGTGCGTATTGGAGAGCAATAAGTCTATATTCAGTTGTCACAATGGTTGTTCATGGCCGCTGCTGTCCTGTAAACACAGTCACTGTCTTCCTGTGTGTTCATTGTATCTCACCTCAGTTGCAGTGCTGCAGGGGTTACCTTCTCTTGCTTTGTGTTCAGCTGTTTACTAATTAGCTCATCAGCTACCCTTTATAACTGTGTGGTTTGTTCCTCCCCTTGGTCTGAGCAACACATTCTTTCTGGTGTTTCTAGTCAGCTGAATCATGTAAAGAGTCGCAATCTGTTTGTCTGCCTGTGCACCAACCTTTACCTGTTTCCTGGATCCTGACCTTCTGTCGCCTGACCTGACCTGTGCTTATTCACCCTTTTGATCCTGTGCAATCTGCCCTGACCTTTGTTTTTTTTCTTCAGATTTGCATGTATTCTTCCAGTCCTGACCTCTGTCTGTTTCCTGACTGCAAGTATTGCCTGATCCCTTGGTGCTTGGCATTGGTTTCTCTGACCCTTGTGGGTCAGCTGCAAACTACACTGGGATGATTCCAAGAGGTAGTGGTCTGGTAGTTACCCTGCAGTGAAGACCAGATCACTGTATAGGGGTTGAAGGGTGAAAACTAGGGGGCCACCAAGACATCCTCAAGAATAGCCCGAAGTCTAACCTGTTAGTGTGCACAGTGGTTCCACAACCATTGTGCATAACTGCAGTTTTGACATAAGGACCCTCTGCTGTATGTATCCATGCTTGGAAAGTATCAGAATGTAAATGTATAGGAACATGCCAATTCAGCACAGTTTGAGTGGTAAAACCTGAATAGTTTATGTTTTGGACACTGGTATACTTTTTTCAAACCATCTAACTACAGATAATATTACAGAACATGATTGGGACAGTGTGATGGGCTAGAGACTCTTTTGGGTAGAGCATCAGAACAACTTGCTTGAAGGAGGAACTCTGGACTGTATCAAGAAATTCACAAGGAAAAAACAAAAGTAATCCTAACTTGAACTGATCAGAGATACAGTACTTTAATAGTAAGCCCACATGAGACTAAAATGCTGTAAATTTTCTGCTGCTGCACACCCAAATTTACAGCAGAGATTGACCTGCGGTGTGCACCTTAAATCTATAGCATGTCACTGATGGATGGAGCTGTGCTTGGTATCCTGAGGAAAGATTATCAATATCAGGATCTTGGAAAACCCACTTAAAGGTACAATTGATATACTAAAACCAATCAGTATTTCAGAATAAAGGCAAATAAGAGGGAGTAAACCAAGACATTGACATGTAGGGAATATTTCAGTGGCAATACTTGCTATCCTACTTGTTATTCATATTGTTGGTGAAGTTTATTATGATATACAATAATAATTTTAAAAACAACAAATACTTCACTGTGACATATCTGCAGAAATAGACCCTGAACTGTGGTTGAATACAAGCCATTAATAAGAAAATAGGTGCTTGCACTCACTGAATGTGTAGTACCCTAGTCTGGGGGGTACTGCTATTGTAAATGGTTTGTAGTGTAGTGTAATATAATATAATGCTACACATCTTGTTCACTAGCAGATGAAGTATGGTTGGCAGTGTTTGGAAACAGGAATGGGACTTAGGAAGAAGTGAGCTGGTCCGGCTTCCTGCCAAGGGAGGAGCAGAGCTAGTTAGAGGGAGTAGTAGAAGGAAAAGTGAAGACTGAGACAGCATTTGATCCATCTCCTGCTCCTCCGGGACAGAAGGACCACAGAGGCAGCTCATCTAGAAGGACAACTGCTCCAGAGAGCCTGCAGGGTCCCAGGCTCCAGAAGATTTCTAAAATATTGTGTATTTGTGTCAGCAGAGTGATCAAGCAATCACGCTATCAAGACTGATGCAAGGTGGTGGAGAACACATTAAGACACAATTACAACAGTTCAGGACATGAATAGATAGAAGTAAAGCTGTAGGGAAGGACATCAGGAGAGATACATTAACAGCTAACAAATGTCTGAGTGTCATCTTCTGCCACATTGTTAGCTACCATAACTTATTATCTGGGAGGAGAACATTGCACTTTGTACGAACTGCTGCTGGGTGTGCTACTATTTGTTTTTTGCAAAGATGTTCTTTATTTTACAATCTCTGCTCGGTTACATCAGATTACCTTTTTCACTGTCCCAAACCCCAGGGAGAGAAGGCCTGAGGTAGAACGCCATGACACAACAGTTCATCAGGTCCACTACCACTCCCATTGTTTGTACCAGCTCCTCAGAGGTACTGCAAATGTTATTTTGTTTGAGGGTTAGGAAGGAAAATCCTTTTTGGAGCAGATCTAAAGTTTAGGCATACATCTTCCCTTCATTCACATCCCCTCCCATCCATTGGTTGAACTTGATGGATATAAGTTTTTTTTCAACAGTACATTATATGATTCTGGAATTTAACGGTAAGCAATGCAAAAATGTGTGGGTCTCTGCCTATTTACTGATTTTACTAATCAACGACAAATTCAATCTCAGGTTTGACTTTGGAGTTCTGCTAGATTGTTATCCCTTGCAATTATAAGACAACTCTTTGGAACAAAGTCAAAGAATGTACTTGCCAATGGCAATAAATACTTTAAGCAGCTATGAATGAGGAACGATTAAATAATAATTTGCGCAGAACATAGAATTCAATACCTTTTAGAAGGGTATTTAGACTTTTAGGGGGTCATTTGTCAAACTGGTGTAAAGTAGAACTGTCTTAGTTGCCCATAGTAACCAATCAGATCCCACCTTTCATTTTCCAAAGGAATTGTCAAAAATAAAAGGTGGAATCTGATTGGTTGCTATGGGTAACTAGGTCAGCTTTACTTTACAGCAGTTTGATGACCCCACAAATTTTAAGATTTTGAATCTATTTTTAAAGTCCCTTATTGTTCAGCAGTTTTATACATGCCCTATCTGTTGTAGTATTCTTGCATATTTGATGTGCTCCTCTAAATATAAATGCTACTTTTGCTGCAATGTTTTCTTCAGTGAAGAGTTGGTACCCCCAATTTTTTCTTCTCTCACGTACAGTTAAGCAATAAATAAGAACGTTAAGACACATATAATAAAAGGCTTTCAGCAAATTAAAGTGTCTCAATAAAAGCTGTCCTTCAGTTTCATGATAATAACTATAATGCTCAATGAAACAGAAGTAAGACATAAAGTTTGCATAAAAGATGCAGATCATGAAATGGAAGGAGACAAAAATTTATGTTTTCATAATTGTATTGTAATATTATATTACTGTACATTCTCCCTGTAGTGGTCACTGTGTGGTACCCTGATACCTGGGAAAATGCCATGTGAAAAAGACAGGGAAGTACAACACTGTACTCCTAAATCAGAAGGTGTTTTCATGTCACAAATACTAAAAACATGAACACCATTCTTAATCTTATTATAGTTTCAGTATACAGAGTTGTAAATTATTTTGGTTCACCCCTGTGATAGTAGAACCAGAGCTGTATTGCATATAAGCCAAATTAAACTCAAACCCTTTATTTCAAATCAAATTGACTGAAAATCTAACAACTCTATTAAATTGTATATGCCCTTAGCTTGCAGTCAGTGTCGGACTGGAGTGCCTAGGGCCCACCAGTAAAATTTATTTTGGGGGCCCACCGTACGGATACATTCAAATATTACCTGCTCTCAGATACCAGATGATTGAATATGGGGGTCCCTGCAGTGACTTTGAGAAGGTAGATCCTGGGGAGAAGAGGACACTGGTAGACTTCCTCTGTACCTAGAAGTCACCTCAGCTCTGATCGTGTCTAGAATAATAAACTGGGGAGTTTCTTTAATAATCTATCAAGTTTTTTATATGAACATTAGTGCTGAGCGCGAATATTCGAATAGTGAATATTAATCGCAAATATCGCAACTTCGATAATTCACGAATATTCCGAATATACTGCTATATATTCGTTATATCGAATATTCGTTATTTTTACATCTGAACAAATGATTCCTCCCTGCTTAAAATGCTTGTGGTCAATGAGTCAGGCATACTCCTCCCCACAAGCGTCCCCGTCACCATGGGAACGCCTGGTGGTTAGAATATACCATCGGATCTGAGTTAGAGGGTGAAAACTCTAATCCGATGGTATATTCTAACACAAAGGCGTCCCCATGGTGATGGGGACGCTTGAAGGGGACGCTTGAAGTTGACGCTTGAAGTTAGAGTATACCAACATTGTGATCCACACAATTAACCCCTCAGGTGCGGCACCTGAGGGGTTAATTTTGCGGATCACAGCACCCTGCCAGAGGTCGGGTGCCGCCAGGCAGCAGAGCTCCCCCCGCCTCCCCACTATTAAAATAATTCATGGGCAGTGCGCCCTAACCCCCCCTCACCAGTATTACAATCATTGGTGGCCAGTGCGGATCCCCCCCCTCCGTATTAAACATCATTGCTGTCAGTGCGCTGACAATCCCTCCCCCCATTATTAATCATTGCTGGCAGTGCATCCTTAATCCCCCCTCCCTCCCCAGTATAAATCATTGCTGGCAGTGCGCCCTAAATCACCCCTCCCTCCCCAGTATAAATCATTGCTGGCAGTGCGCCCCCCGCCCCCATCATTGGTGGCAGCGGCAGTTCCGATCGGAGTCCCAGCAGTGTAATGCTGTGGCTTCGATCGGTTACCATGGCAACCAGGACGCTACTGAAGTCCTGGCTGTCATGGTCAGTTAGTCAGCATTGTACTTACCTGCGCTAGGGCCGCAGGGCGCTCCTTCTTCTCAAACTCACAGGTCTGTGCGGCGCATTGCTATAAGCATATGCCGCACAGACCTGTGAGTTTGAGAAAAAGGAGCGCCCGGTGGCCCCAGCGCAGATAAGTACAATGCTGACCAACTGACCATGGCAGCCAGGACTTCAGTAGCGTCATTACACTGCTGGGACTCCGATCGGAACTGCCGCTGCCACCAATGATGGGGGGGCGCACTGCCAGCAATGATTAATAATGGGGAGGGAGGTGGGATTGAGGGCGCACTGCCAGCAATGATTAATACGGGGGGAGGGATTGTCAGCGCACTGCCAGCAATGATGTTTAATAAGGAGGGGGGGGATCCACACTGGCCACCAATGATTAAAATACTGGTGAGGGGGGGTTAGGGCGCACTGCCCATGAATTATTTTAATAGTGGGGGGGTGCACTGCTGCCCGGCGGCACCCGACCTCTGACAGGGTGTTGTGATCCGCACAATTAACCCCTCAGGTGCCGCACCTGAGGGGTTAATTGTGTGGATCACAGCGCCCTGTCAGAGGTCAGGTGCAGCCAGGCAGCAGGGGGCCAGTATGTATGCGCCTGTTGGTATACTCTAGCGTCCCCATCACCATGGGAATGCATTTGTGTTAGAATATACCATCGGATTTGAGTTTTCACGATCAAACTCAGATCTGATGGTATATTCTAACCACCAGGCGTTCCTATGGTGACAGGGACGCTTGTGGGGAGGAGTATGCCAAAGGGGTTTAACTGTACTGTTTGGAGAAAAAAAAAAAAAGAATATTCGAAAAAATTTCTAAACGAAAATATTCGCTATACTGTCTTTTTTCAACATCTAAAGTCATTATTCCTCCCTGCTTCTTGCTTGTGGGCCAATGACTAATTGACCCACAAGAATTTTAAGCAGGGAGGAATCATTTGTTAAGATGGAAAAAATGACGAATATTCTAAAAACGAATCTATAGCAGTATATTCTATAGTACTATATAGTCGTTTTTGTCCAACACCTTTTTTTCGCATAAAAATTTGCATTATGCAATTTTTATTACAGATTTTTTCGCAATAAAACGAATATCTCGAATACGAATATTCGCAAACATATGACGAATATTCTACCATATATCTCATCACTAATGAACATAGGCTGGCTGAGGTGCTGTACAATATGTATGTACTGCAGTAAGTCTACTCTGTTATGTGACACTTGTTCAGGGGGTGGGAGACTAGGGGCCCACCTTGCTCAGGGGCCCACAGGGGGATTCACCTCTACCCCTGTGGGCCAGTCCGAGCCTGCTTGCAGTGCTATTTTTCCTATAAAAGACATCTGCTATGGAGGCTCCAAAACTACAGACAGCATTAGCACTGTCTGTCGGGAGCTTTACTGATTGACATTCCATGAGCACGCTGTTACACATGAACCTGAGATCATGATGTGTAACTCCAAGTGTTAGCAGGCATGGTGTAAAACACACAACTATTGGACCCTTAAGTAATATGTCCTTTGGATTGATGGAAGACGTGTTTTCCCCAGTATAGATGTGAATAGTGTTGAGCAAAATGAATCAGCCGAAGCAGAATTCAGTCCAAAGTTTAGGAAAACTTAAATTTGCAATTAATTTTCTCGCACTTCGTAGTAATGAATCAGGTGGCTGTTACAAAGCAAAACTAAGTGTAGAGGAGACAAGCCTGAAAATGCAATATCACTAGTTTTGAGCGAAAAATTTGATTTGCCATGAAGCCGAATTTCCTCGTGCTTCGTGGTAACGAATCGATTTTTCCTGAAATGGTGTTTTAAAAAGGTCTGGATAGAAGAGAAACGTCACATGTACACGACAAGTTGCCTTGCATATGAAAACCAAATAAAAATCAACACAATACTTTAAACAAAACTGAAGGAGTGCCTAAGTTTATTTTAGTTTATTATCATTCTGCCTCTGTTGTTTTGGATATCAGCTCTCCATACAGTCTTCCTGGTGAGTCTATAATAGACATGTTAACAAAATGCAGCCAATACCAAAACTGCAAGGGGAGGGGGAGAGCATCAGCTTGAACCGATGATGAGGCAGAAGGTGGATTTCAGACTACCTCAGATTCCCTGTAGGCACTAAAACTGTAGTCACAAATCACAGATTTGCTTTCAAGGATTTCTGAGGGGAGTTTTTTTTTAAAGTCCACAACTGTTTAGAAAAATAAATAAATAAACCATACCCCTCTCACTCACTGAACCTCAGGTGTTGCCATTCCTAGACAGATCTGGTCTTGGCTCCTCTTCACTTTCTGGTCTCAACTTGACAGGCTGGAAATGCCAGGAAAGGCCCACTCAGCCGATCACTGGCTGTAGCGGTTACCCACTTCAGCCAGTGATCACTTTAGAGGGCCTCTGCTGGTGTTTCCAATGTGTCAAGCTGTGACAAGGAAATGAAGAGCATCTGGGGAACAGGCTAAGGTTGAAATAGGAGTGACCAGGGTCAGTGTGGGAGAGTAGTTGGGGGTGAGTAGTAGGGTCAGTGTGGGTGAGTGTGGGTGTTTTTATTTTCAACCCTTTGTGTTATTTTTTCTCTAATAAAGCCATTTAACAGAGATGAGATATAAAACATCCAAATAAGAGCTCATGCACACGAACACGCCGCGTTTTGATGAAAAACAAGGATGCAGCCAGTGTGCCTTCCGCGACCCATAATAGAAATGCCTATTCTTGTCCACATCTTTTGCGGCCCTATTGAAGTGAATGGGTCCGCATCCGATTCGCAAACAATGCAGATGCGGAATAAAACCATGTTCGTGTGAATGCACCCTAAGAAGTGGAAACCCTCTGCAAACAGCTCAGTCACAACTGTATGGTTTTTATGCTTATGCTCAGGCTTGGACTGGCCCACCGGGGAAGTGGGGGATTCCTCGGTAGGCCCCCAGTCTCCTGCGTCTGAGATAAGATGGAGGTGTAATTATTTATCCTTTATCAGGAGAGATAATTACTGTAACCACTAGGTGGCAGTATCGAACAGCGATGCAGCCTCCTACTGGTGTACATTGTACAGGAGGCCGCACAGTATCTCCTAGATTTCTGGGGCTGCTGGCTGTGAAGGAGGAGAGAACATGTCTGCCTCCTCCTGCCCTCCCTGCTGTCAGGAAACTTCATATCTAAGGCTAGTTTCACACTAGTGGCAAGGAACTCCGGCAGACTGTTCCGGAGGGTGAACTGCCTGTCGGATCCATGCTACCGCTAGTGCACGTGTGCCCCCGGACTACCGCTCTAGCCCCTATGACTATAATGGGGGCGGGCCGGAATAAAACTACATGTCGTAGTCTTATTCCGACCGCCTCTCAGCATGTTTGCCGTTCTGCAGCCGGAACTACGACCCGTCCGCATTATAGTCAATGTGGCCGGAGCGGTAGTCCGGGGGCACGCATGCACTAGCGGCAACATGGATCCAACCACCTCCGGAATAGCCTGCCAGAGTTCCTTGCCGCTAGTGTGAAAGTACCCTAAAAGATACTAAAGACACTGCTGTCAGGCTGCAGGATCTACATATCAATGAAAATACACTGATAGCCAGCCTTGATGTAGAGGCCCTCTGTCACGACCCTTGGTCATGGTTGTGACTCCTGTAACCGCATGCAGTTGCCTGCGGTCTTGGTGTTGTTGTCAATCACAGGTGAGGGCTATAGTATGTTGCCTCACCTGTGGTTGCCGCTGGCAACATTGTGTATGTGGCAGCAGAGCAGCCTGAGCGGTGCTAGGCAGCTTGCTGCAATAGGCATGCGGTTCCACCTGGCAACCTCTCTTTATAGGTGTGCCTTTTATCGGTGTGCACGGGGTGTTATATGTGTTGTGTGCACTTCCCCTTTAAGTTGATGTCTTCCCTTCCCTGGTGTTGGAAGGGTTAACTTCCTTCCTAGTGTGTGTGTGCACTGGGTGTGTCTCACTGTGGGTGTGGCTACTTGGCCCTATAAAGCCTCAGTGAATAGCAGTAGTCAGTGGGGGTTCTTCAGCCATGCTTGCTGGAGACATCCTCCTGGTTATTTACCATCTGCCAGTGAGGGCCACCCTGGTGGTCATGAACGTTATGTCTGGTGTTAGTTTATGTCTTTATGGTTTATCTGTTATTGCAGCATATGGTTTACTGGGTTCCCGTGTGATGTCTGTTGTGTGCTGTGTCCTTTGTGTTGGTTGTAGACAGCAGCACTTGCACACGGGTTCCAGGTTGTGTGTCTGTGGCAGGTAAGTGTGGTACTAGTCTCACTTACCTGTCATTGCCATATGTCTGTTTATGTTCCCCTTTCTATGTAGCTTGGCCAGTGAGACTCCTGTTCCTCCGTGTCTAGGAGGAACGGGTCGTTTAACCCTGCTCCTAGTCCAGGGCCACCCTGAGTGTGAGCAGGAATATCAGGTTCCGGAGTATGAGCCCTCCTACCTTCAGGGTTGGCTTATACGGATAGGAGACAGGGTCAGAATTAGGGATGTGTAGGAGGTGACCTTCTCCCTTATTCCTGTCCTGGCCATGCTCTGACCATCCATCTGCTGATACCGCACGGCTGAGGGTTTTCCCCATCCTCAGCCGTGACACCCTCTATACCAGTATTCAACATGAATTAGGTATTAAGGCAGTAGAGTCTTTTCTTAACACAAAAGGCACACAATATCATGAGCACAATAATTTTGTCAACACACTTTTGCGTTTGCTATTAACTCACAATTTTTTCACATTTGATGGTAAATATTATCTACAGATTAATGGGACGGCAATGGGTACAGTTTGTGCACCGAGTTTCACTAATTTGTTTTTAGGGTGGTTGGAGGATCGTATTGTATTCACTGAGCAAAATGCACATTACACTAATCACGTTTTATTTTGGGGCCGTTATATAGATCTAAAAATTGTCCTGCAGTCTGACGGCAGTGTCACAACAGATATTTATAGAAAACCGACAGCAACAAACAACTTCCTACATTAGAAAAGCTTCCATCCAACGTCACTTAAAAAAGGCATCCCAGTGGGACAGTATTTGAGAGTCAGATCGAATTGTCCAGATGAAACTGCCTTTGAAAAAAAGAGTAATCAACTATATCGGAGATTTCTGGCCAGAGGTTATCCTAAAAAGGTCCTTCATGAAGCTTATAATTGAGCAAAAAATACTGAGAGAAATAATTTACTTCAAAAAAATAAAAATTATGAAGAAAATAAAATAAAACGCTGAATAGGCACTTTTGACATACAGCACAAAACGATATATAGAATCCCTGAAACGGCACTGGCATGTCCTGGGGGCAGATAGGGACCTGGAAGAAGTGATTTCTACTAAGTCCACAATCACTTACAGGAGAGGGAGGAATCTAAAAGAAATGTTAGTGCACAATCACTTCCAACAAAAAATAATATCTCTGTGGGAGTTGTACCTTCTGCACACTCATGAGTCCCATTAAGGAATTCTTAAATCCAGTCGATGGGAAAAAATATTAAATAAAATACTATATAAATTGTAAGACCACAGGGGTACTATATGCTATGCAATGTAACTGTCCCAAACTGTATATTGGAAAAAACGATTCAAGAGCTGAGGAGACATATCTCTAAACAGTAGTATCAATACTAAAGATGACACACCCCTCTCTAGACATGTAAGGTACTATCATCAAGGAAATCCTCCCAATCTGAAAATATGGGGAATACAGAAAATTAAAACAGGCCCGAGACAAGGGGATATTAATAGGAAATTGCAACAAGAAGAAGCAAAATGGATCTATCGCCTGAAACCCCTATCACCATTGGGACTCAATGAAGGCTTTACATTTTCATCTTTTTTGTAAGTCTTTATTTATGTGAACTGACACCATCTATAGCTGCCTAAATTAAATTAGAAATATTGAATATAAAGCAAAAAGGAAAATAACGCAGTGAGATAAATACCACCTTAAGGGTCCATTCACACGGAGCACTGTGTGCTGTCCGCATCCATTCCGTCCCCATAGAGAATTAATAAGTCTGTACCCGTTCCGCACAATTGCGGAACGCATGCGGACCACAATTGCGGACGTGTGAATGGAGCCTAAATATTTGATGCAACAAAACATATAGGAGATCTGAAATAATGAAAGATCCCAAAAATATAGAAAAATAGAAAACAATTAAAAGAAAAAAGAAAATAAGATAAGAGTGGTTATTATTCATAACATAAGTAGAAGATATAACCACAAGTTAATTGTCCCTATTTAGGATAAATATATATTTTTTGGGTTATCTTTCATTTCAGATTTATAACTTTTTGTAATTGTCTACAATGAGGTGATGTAATAAATATCAAGTCTTCTCACTAAAATGTATAAGTATGGTATTAATTCTTTAAGGAAGGTATAGTATGAAATATCATTTACAATCATGTACACCAGCTATGTAGGTCTTTTAAAATGTAATAATTGAAAATAATGGAGTCATATGAAAAACTATTCTGAGATTATTAAGTCAATTGAATCAATGGTATCTGTCAACATGATGATGATAAATTCATTTCATAGTTATTTCCATTTTTTATCTCATTTTTATGTGTAACATAATCATGATTTATAATAATAGAGTAACTAGTGGTCTAAAATAGAAAATCTAAATAATGGCATTGTTTGATCATGATTAGCACATGTGAATGGTCTGAAGATAAGAGTATTAGAATCATTATGACCATGATTTAATATATAATAATGAATGAATAAAAAGAAGCAATGATGTAAACATATAGGAAACAGCAGGCATCACCATCAGATCAAATTCTAGTGGCAGTGAAAAGAAACTAAGTTCCCGTGCATGCTCAGTATTGGCTCATCTGTGAAGAAAATTTGCAACTCCGTCACAGGTGAAACAGCCGGAGTGATGTTGTTATGGGGGTTTGGGTGGGAGAGGAGGTGGCCAACCACCGCTAGCTTTATACCTTCCTAAGCCTGAGATAGGTTAGAGATCCTTCTACATAGGACCTCCGTGGTGTGACGTCATCTACCAACTTAATAAAAGGTGGTCCCCGCCCCCACAGATGTACCTGCCTGATCCCCTGAGGATGCCGGTTTGCCGGCGAAACATGTCGGGAGGCAGAAAGCGTGTTTGTGTTTTTTTATTATAGCAGTAGGGACAGAAAAGACAGCCCGCACTATGAATTTTTATATAGGGAAAGAGCAGAAAAAAAGACTTATATGTAGCCAGTGACGGCGCACAATAAGCTGACTTCATTGTTGCTCGTATATTAAGCTGCTGTAGAGAAACAAACAGCAACTGAATTAACCCTTTAAGTATCAGTTAAAATATGGGGCATAATTCTGCCAACTACTGAGTCTCACATTGTATGTTCACTTATAGGTTTCAAATGTAATATAAAAATAAAAGTTATGTTTTAGTTACTGGATCACGTGTAATAAGACGCTGTATAGTCAGATGACTAAGCGTAATGAAATTAACAATATAGAAAACGTCATACACGTTGCTGAGAGGTCCCCCATTCTGTATTTATGCTGGAGAGAAGGACTCCTCTGCGGTGCTGGGCTGATTTCTCAGGTGTGTGACAGTAGTGAGCTGTAGGAGACTGTAAGGGGGAAATGGGGGATTTGTTTATGGCAGACACAGATCTATGAATGTGTGCTTCTCTCTGCAGAGTTCATAGTGGCATCGGGGGGAATCTGCCGTAGGTCCCCCCAATGCCTCTGCTTTAGGTGCACCCCCATAAGTGCCCCAGCTCCAGATGCCTCTACTCTAAATGCACCACTAATATTGCCTCTTCTCCAGTTACCCCTGCTCCAGGATCCCCACTATTACCCTGCCTCAGGTGACCCTATTGTCTCTGCTTCAGTTATGACCCTCCGTTTGTGCTCTTTGCTCACATTACTCCTTTGCTTGGGCTTTGTTAAAGGTTGTGACCTGAAAAGGGGGTTGGACTTATGATTGAAAAATTCTGCACAGTGCGTCACATTCTCCAGTATTGACACGTATGGTTTACATGGCGGCAGTGATGATATTCCGTATTTACAGGCATCACTGCTGCCATGTAAAGAGATACTGGTGGTGGAGGATTTAAAGGGGTTGTACAGGTTTTCAAGTTATCCTCTCCACACCATAGGACATAACTATATGATTAGTGGGGTCCGATTCTGCAACCCCCACTGATCCCGGCAACGGGTCCTGTTCCCCCTTTTTATGGTGTGACAGGCTACACATACACCCTGCTGCTTCATTCATTCTCTTTGGGACCACTGGAAATAGCCAGCGCTGTACTCCGCCATCTCCAGCGACCCCATAGAGAATGGATGGAGAGGCAGGGCCTATGCTCGACCTGCCACTCATTCAAGGGGGATCAGTGGGGACTTAAGATTTCAGACCTCCACGGATAACTTAGTTATCCCCGATCCTGTGGATAGAAGATAACTAGAGACAGACGAGCATTTCTGTTTTAGGCCACATTTTTTATTTTTATTATATTTAAAAAAAATAATAATAATTACACCCAAAGAAAACCTTTAAAGATAGGGAATGTGAAAAGGTGAAACAGCTATGACACGACAGGTGATAAGTGTCTGATTGGTGGGGGTCTGACTGCTGGGACCCCCATTATCAAGGGAACGTGGTCTTAAAGGGGCTATCTCACTTTAGTAAGTCGGATTTATCATGTACAGAAAGTTAATACAAGCCACTTACTAATGTATTGTTTTTATCCATATTGCTTCCTTTGCTGGTTTGATTCATTTTTCCATCACATTATACACTGCTCATTTCCATGGTTACAACAACCCTGCAATCCATCAGTGGTGGTCGTGCTTGCACACTAGGCCAACACCTTTACCTATAGTGTGCAAGCACGGCCACCACTGCTGGATTGCAGAGTGGTCAAAACCATGGATACGTGCTGTGTATAATGTGATGGAAAAGAGCCAATATGGAGAATCAGAATACATTAGTAAGTGCCTTGTATTAACTTTCTCTACATGATAAATGCCATTTGTTGAAGTGAGGCAGCCCCTTTAAGTGCGCTACACTTCATAGGGTTGGGCAAAAATGTCTTGGTGCATGTTTCCTATGTGTTATAGGAACTGCATCTGTCTTGTTTTTGACTGACTTAAGAGCAGGATATCCATATTGTGTAAGGCTACTTTCACACTTGCAGTAGCAGGGTCCGGCAGGCTATTCCAGTGGGGGAACAGCCTGCCAGATCCGTGCTCATGCTAGCCCACCGTGCCGCCAGAGGTCCGCTCCAGCTCCATTCACTATAATAAGGGCGGTCCTGAGTTCCGGCCGCAGCACGGCAAACAGAGAGGTGGCCGGACAAAAACTACAGCGGATTTCCGGCGGCACGGTGGGCTAGCATTAGCACGAAGGCGGCAGGCTGTTCCCCCGCTGGAATAGCCTGCCGGACCACTAACTGCATGTGTGAAAGTAACCTAAATTCTGCCACATGTACGTTTGTGCATTTTGCTGTGTGTCTACCATCATACTTCATCTTTAATGTTTCTGTTATCACTGTAAGGGCTCAGGAACACGATTGTCCAATTTTTTGCAGTCCACAAATAGCGGATCTGAAAAACATGGATACTGGGTGTGCGCATTCCACATTATGCGGAACAGAACCGCCAGCCTCTAATAGAACAGTCCTATCCTTGCCTGTAATTCCGACAATAATAGGACATGCTCTATCATTTTGCGTAACGGCCATACAGACACGGAATGCACATGGAGTAATTTCCGTTTTTTTTTTTTTGCGACCCCATTAAAGTGAATGGTTTCACATACAGGCCACAAAAAATAAAAATGGTACGGACACAGGAAAAAAAATGTTTGTGTGCAGGAGCCCTAAGGTGGGCCCCCAGGTACCCCAGTCCGACACTGCTAATGCTTGACTTGCCAAATTGCCTAGTTCGCTCCAGGGTGATCAAGGGGGGTTGTCTAATTTTGTCTTTGTTTGGCCCTACATATACTTATTTTGGTTCTGGTAACATGCTTAAGATGATGGACATCATACAATTAAAATACAGTCAATCCTAATGAAGCAGAAGGCACTTTGGGGGAATTAGAACATGAGCTGCGCAATCACATGTCTAGAATTCTCTATTATGTTCAGGAAAAAAGCTGAGCCAGCAAGCTTACAGTCCAATTACTTGGAAGTTATGTAAGAGATACTTGTGATGTATTTAATGCATAACTAATCAGTGTTACTTAGAAATGTAGCGCATAATTGCTCTTTATTATATCCTAAAGATTAAAGAATGTGCTTGTTGTATAGGATTGAAAAGTATTATCTTCTCACGTTCTGAAACCTATAAAGTGTACCTGACGGTTTTGGCGCTTCATTTTGACTTAAGAATTTTACCGTATAATAGTATATGTATGTGGGGACTGGACAAAGGGGCAATTGTTTTAATGATGATGATCCAATTATGCATTTCTACAGGAGTATATACTGATCTGACAGGACCCCATAGTAAAACTCAGGATGCCCCCTCCCCCACGTACTCATCACACATTCCCAGGCAACATGGAACACAAAGTGAGACTCCCCAGATTTCTTTCCCTTTTTTTTATTATTATTTATTTTTGTTATTGGACTTTAACCAACTTCTATGTCAGAAAAAGTGGAAAAAATGTGCTTCCGAAATATGGTGCAGACAATTGGTATAAAGACATTGATAAATCCCCTGCTTTCCTTACACAAGAACTTCAGCCTTGAAGCAGCATACTTGCTATATCCCTTTGAGGCCTTGGTAACACTTCATGATTGGGTGATTTTTTAACTCCCCTATGTCGCCCTAACCTAAAAAGATAGTATAAAACTCATTGACCACTGTATAAAAAAATATATATACCGGTACATATGTGTGTGTATAAACCAATCATCTAAGATCCGGCAATTAATTACCGTATTTTTCAGACTTTAACATGAACCTGACTATAAGACGAACCTGAGGCTTAGACAACAGAAAATTAGAAATAAAATATCTTCTACTTAAAGAGGACCTTTCACCGATCCTGACACTGTGAACTAAGAATACAGACATGGAGAGCGCCACCCGGGGATCTCACTGCACTTACTATTATCCCTGGGCGCCGCTCCGTTCTCCTGCTATGCCCTCCGGTATCTCCGGTCACTAAGTTATGGTAGGCGGAGTCTGCCCTTGTTCTTCTGTAGCGCTGGCCAATCGCAGCGCAGAGCTCACAGCCTGGGAGAAAATTACCTCCTAGGCTGTGAGCTCTGCGCTGCGATTGGCCAGGGCTACAGCAGAAGGGCAGACTCCGCCTACCATAACTTTGTGACTGAAATCTCTGCCTACTATAACTTAGTGTCCGGAGATACCGGAGGGCATAGTGGGAGAACGGAGCGGCGCCCAGGGATAATAGTAAGTGCAGTGAGATCCCCGGGTACCGCTCTCCATGTCTGTATTCTTAGTTCACAGTGTCATAACCGGTGAAAGGTCCTCTTTAATAAACCCTATCCGGTGGTTTAATGAAGCGGAGAGGTCAAGGTAACTTTTTGGTCTAGCTTAGAGGGGTTAATAGTTTTGGCCAGCTCGCGTTAACCTTATAACAATCAGCAATAGTGCATGTGGTCACCTCATTAAATTTATCTGTCAAAGTAGGTAAATGTGTCTCCTGTCATTGCTCTGCAGGTCATGCTTGTTCTGCTAGATCACTTATTCTTATTTATTCGAATTTCCCCCCAAAATTAGCAATTTGTCACAAAGTGCAGATGTAATGATGGGGAACGGCAATTTCGCTGTCCCCTGTCTTGAACCCCCTCAGAATCTGCGTTCATCGCTGATCACAGCATCTGAAAATAATAGTGAGGGCTTTCAGTGGTTAATACGGCAAAAAGAAAATATATACTACTCAACTTATCCATTTGAGCGCAAAGAGGCCACCACGGCCATCTTGATTAAAGACAATGCGCAAAATCCTGCGTGGTAAGTGATGACTTCATCATGCTGGCCAACGTGCATGAGATTTCGCACGGAATCTTCGATTAAAAGGCAGCCTCTTCGTGCTCAAATGGAGGAAGTGGGTATTGTTTTTTTTTTATGCCATTTCAGGGAAAATTGATTCATTACCAGGAAGCACGAGAAAATTCAGCTTCGCGGCAAATACATTTTTTACTGAAATTCGGATCGATTTGCTCAACCCTAATCATGAAATTATACAAATACTTGCAAACACATTATACACACATAGCAGTGCAGTACACACATTATACACACATAGCAGTGCAGTACACACATTATACACACATAGCAGTGCAGTACACACATTATACACACACAGCAGTGCAGTACACACATTATACACACATAGCAGTGCAGTATGCACATTATACACACACATCAGTGCAGTAAACACATTATACACACATAGCAGTGCAGTACACACATTATACACACACAGCAGTGCAGTACACACATTATACACACATAGCAGTGCAGTATGCACATTATACACACACATCAGTGCAGTACACACATTATACACACATAGAAGTGCAGTATGCACATTATACACAATAGCAGTGCTGTACACACATTATACACACATAGCAGAGCAGTACGCACATTATACACACATAGCAGTGCAGTACACACATTATACACACAAAGAAGTGCAGTACACACATTATACACACAGCAGTTCAGTACACACATTATACACACATAGCAGTGCAGTATGCACATTATACACACATAGCAGTGCAGTATGCACATTAGACACACATAGCAGTGCAGTACACACATTATACACACACAGCAGTGCAGTAGCACATTATACACACATAGCAGGGCAGTATGCACATTATACACACATAGCAGTGCAGTGTGCACATTATACACACATAGCAGTGCAGTACACACATTATACACACACAGCAGTGCAGTACACACATTATACACACAGCAGTGCAGTACACACATTATACACACATAGCAGTGCAGTACACACATTATACACACAGCAGTGCAGTAGACACATTATACACACATAGCAGTGCAGTACACACATCATGCACACACAGCAGTGCAGTGCACACATTATACACACACATCAGTGCAGTACACACATTATACACACATAGTGCAGTACACACATTATACACACATAGCTGTGCAGTACACACATTATACACACATAGCAGAGCAGTATGCACATTATACACAAACAGCAGTGCAGTACACACATTATACACACATAGCAGTGCAGTATGCACATTATACACACACAGCAGTGCAGTACCCACATTATACACACATAGCAGTGCAGTATACACATTATACACACATAGCAGTGCAGTATGCACATTATACACAAGCAGCAGTGCAGTACACACATTATACACACATAGCAGAGTTGTATGTACATTATACACACATAGCAGTGCAGTATGCACATTATACACAAACAGCAGTGCAGTACACACATTATACACACAAAGTGCAGTACACACATTATACACACATAGCAGTGCAGTACACACATTATTCACACATAGCAGTGCAGTATACATATTATACACACATAGCAGTGCAGTATGCACATTATACACAAGCAGCAGTGCAGTGCACACATTATACACACATAGCAGAGTAGTATGTACATTATACACACACAGCAGTGCAGTACACACATTATACACACAAAAAAGTGCAGTACACACATTATACACACATAGCAGTGCAGTACACACATTATACACACATAGCAGTGCGATATGCACATTATACACACATAGCAGTGCAGTATGCACATTATACACACACAGCAGTGCAGTACGCACATTATACACACATAGCAGTGCAGTACGCACATTATACACAAACAGCAGTGCAGTATGCACATTATACACACACAGCAGTGCAGTATGCACATTATACACAAACAGCAGTGCAGTATGCACATTATACACACATAGCAGTGCAGTATGCACATTATACACACAGAGCAGTGCAGTATGCACATTATACACACACAGCAGTGCAGTATGCACATTATACACACATAGCAGTGCAGTATGCACATTATACACACATAGCAGTGCAGTACACACATTATACACACACAGCAGTGCAGTACACACATTATACACACAGCAGTGCAGTACACACATTATACACAAACAGCAGTGCAGTATGCACATTATACACACACAGCAGTGCAGTCCACACATTATACACACAAAGCAGTACAGTACACACATTATATACACATAGCAGTGCAGTATGCACATTATACATACATAGCAGTGCAGTACACACATTATACACACAAAGCAGTGCAGTATGCACATTATACACACACAGCAGTGCAGTATGCACATTATACACACACAGCAGTGCAGTACACACATTATACACACATAGCAGTGCAGTATGCACATTATACACACATAGCAGTGCAGTACACATATTATACACACACAGCAGTGCAGTACACACATTATACACACACAGCAGTGCAGTACGCACATTATACACAAACAGCACTGCAGTATGCACATTATACACACACACAGCAGTGCAGTACACACATTATACACACATAGCAGTGCAGTATGCACATTATACACACATAGCAGTGCAGTACACACATTATACACACAAAGAAGTGCAGTACACACATTATACACACACAGCAGTGCAGTACACACATTATACACACACAGCAGTGCAGTATGCACATTATACACACACAGCAGTGCAGTACACACATTATACACACATAGCAGTGCAGTATGCACATTATACACACATAGCAGTGCAGTACACACATTATACACACACAGCAGTGCAGTACACACATTATACACACACAGCAGTGCAGTACGCACATTATACACAAACAGAAGTGCAGTATGCACATTATACACACACAGCAGTGCAGTCCACACATTATACACACAAAGCAGTACAATACACACATTATATACACATAGCAGTGCAGTACGCACATTATACATACATAGCAGTGCAGTACACACATTATACACACAAAGCAGTGCAGTATGCACATTATACACACACAGCAGTGCAGTACACACATTATACACACATAGCAGTGCAGTATGCACATTATACACACATAGCAGTGCAGTACACATATTATACACACACAGCAGTGCAGTACACACATTATACACACACAGCAGTGCAGTACGCACATTATACACAAACAGCAGTGCAGTATGCACATTATACACACACACAGCAGTGCAGTACACACATTATACACACATAGCAGTGCAGTATGCACATTATACACACATAGCAGTGCAGTACACACATTATACACACAAAGAAGTGCAGTACACACATTATACACACACAGCAGTGCAGTACACACATTATACACACACAGCAGTGCAGTATGCACATTATACACACACAGCAGTGCAGTACACACATTATACACACATAGCAGTGCAGTATGCACATTATACACACATAGCAGTGCAGTACACACATTATACACACACAGCAGTGCAGTACACACATTATACACACACAGCAGTGCAGTACGCACATTATACACAAACAGAAGTGCAGTATGCACATTATACACACACAGCAGTGCAGTCCACACATTATACACACAAAGCAGGACAGTACACACATTATATACACATAGCAGTGCAGTACGCACATTATACATACATAGCAGTGCAGTACACACATTATACACACAAAGCAGTGCAGTACACACATTATATACACATAGCAGTGCAGTATGCACATTATACACACATAGCAGTGCAGTACACACATTATACACACACACAGCTCTGTTGCATACATACACCCAAATTTGCTACTCACTGTACACACACAGCTCTGCAGTATGCATATTATAAATACATATACAAACACACACACATATACATCTTTAATTTTAAATAATTCTCCATTTTATTCTTAATCTTAATAAAAAACAGTTGCAGCTAAAATGTATGGGCTTCTGGGAGAATATAGCACCACCCCCAAATCATTGTGCACCATAACAACCCTTAGGGTGCTACATTCACATGACTATATGTAGTTTGCGGTGAGCTAAATGCGGATCCACAAAAAATATGAATGATATCCAAATGTAGACTAAAAATATGGTTGTGTGAATGGGGCCTTACTCTAAACCTATCCCTAATCCTGCATACACAAAAGAAACCACAGAGAACATGTAGAAGAAAAGTCCCACTGCACCCTAAAAACACTGCATTCTTCTTTTCCTGGTTTGGCCCCATCAACTCCATGACATCACGTCCTTCAGCTACAAATAATCTGAGTTTTCATCTCCTTTTACTGCAGTTTGAGTCCTCCCTCTCCATTAGCTGATCGATCTTTAAGCCTCCTCTCCTGCCTGCACTGATCACACAGATCGAAGTTGGGCAGGGAGACAGAGAAGTGTGGGGATGTACACCTTTCTCATTGATGTGGCAAAGCACTGTGCTCTGCTGGATCATCAAGGAAGCAGTCAGGGAGGTCTGGCACTACTGGACCACCCTGACTGCAGACTATAAGAAGTAGGCACTTTTAGCAAAAAAAAATCTTGTCAAAAGTGTGTCTGATAGTCCAAAAATATGGTATATAAAATGTACTTGATTTCTATGTGTTTTGCTCTCATGGACTGTACAGTCATTTTCCCTGATTGCAAAGTGCTGAATTCTTTTAGCACCAGTTGAATAAAATAAAAAATTATACTAAAAATGTATTTTTGCAATTGAAAAATAGTCTCCACACCTCTAGCTCTATACAGTCCATCATTTCCTACTAGCGAATTGTAATGACATTTTAGTCAAAAGGAAAATTACAGAGGAGCCCTCTGTCTGGTCACTCTGGAGCAATTGTGTAACCCTCCAGAGCAAACACCTCATGTGGTACAATTATATCTACGTAAAAGATTTGTATAGTATAAGCAGTCTGAATAAAACAATGTCTCTGTCCGTTTCCATTCATTAAATGCCTCAATTATACTCAGTACGAAAACTTGCTGCAACATTTTGGGGATTTCTAATTAATTTGCTATGAAAAGATTTAAAGCTCCTTAGGCATTGTCTATAAAATATCTTTCAGGGTTGCTGAGTTTCCATCTAACACACTGGTCTACAGATGCTGTGTACTTCTATTATTCATTCCCGGATAAATATATTATATGGTAAAAATGCCATAGAAACAAAGCACAAAGCAACTGATTTTTATTTGATGGAGGGAAAATGAAGCATGGATCACTGCATATTCACCTACATAAATGTACAGCTTCCTCCCTCCCTCCAGAAGCCTACAGAAAATGGAAGTATTGCTTCTGTTTTAAACAACGCCAGGGGAGTGGAGACATGGATAAGAAAAGCAATGGAAGTATATGCAGTAAATACACAGCTAGGATTCATACAGAAAAATAACACAGAAGCCGCAGGAGAATGTTAATTCATATAAAGTGTAAATTTTCTCCCGTTTTTCAAATCATAGTAGTTGAGAGATATGCTAGTGTTAAAGGGTTCTTACAATTTTCCATCAATTTGTCATCTGAACCCAGTAAGACAGGGTCACTTGAATGTGGATGAGTTACACTGGCAACATATATACTGTACTGATGTGCCTGGAAAAAAGTTTCCCTTTCTTTGGCTGTTCGGTGGACCATCAATAATCACACATTGGAGGCCTATCACAGGAATAGGCAATCAACATGTACTTCCATAAAACCCCCTTAACCACTTAAAGGGATTATCCCATGACTAATGTAGAAAATGAAAACCAGACATCATATGGTACATGATAATCTCATTCTAACAAAGCTAAAACCAGCCCTGTACTTCACACGGATCCAGAGATCTCCCCATTCATTGCTCAGCTATATTTATAACAAGCTGGCAGCTCAAGGCGAGTGTCTTTTCTGCTGCAGCACAGGGGGGGTCTTTTCTGCTGCAGCTAAGGGCGAGTGTCTCAGCTCTTCATATCACAGCTCAGGAAGGAGTTGAATGATGTAACTGAGCTTGTGCGGCCTTCTAAGTTAGCAGGTCAAAGAAAAAACAAAAAAAACAAACAGCAGGTGGCGCTGTTGGCATCAGTCTGAGGCATCCGTTTAATGTATACTTTTTTTGTATATGTTAAAAGGATTGGAAAAATGTGATGTGAACCCGCCCTAAGAATTTCAAAGCATTTTGAAAGTAAGCACATGATCATAGCTTCAAGTCCCCAAAGGGTCTAAAAAAAGTAAAGTTTAATACATTTTAATTTAAAAAAGTCTCCCCCCCCCCAAAAAAAAATATCATATAAATACATAAAACCCCTTGTTCATTCAAGATTTTTTTTTTTTTTTTTTTAAATAGTTCTACATTTAAAAAAATAATAATAAAAATAATACAAAATTGCTTGGTCTTTGAGGCCTATAATAGCCTGAAATAAGCAACTGGAAATAGAACACCAGAGATATTTTGCATCTACATATCGGGCTCAATGCATATATAAAAAATCTGCTTATATCACGTCTCACACCTTACAAGGTATCAGAAGATGTGAGCTTCATAATTTTTCTTTTTACCAAAGACCACACTATATGGATTAACTTCTACCCCGGGCCAGTTTTCACCCTCATGCCCAGGCCATTTTTTGCAACTTTGGAACACTTTTATTTATCCAAACCATTCTGATATTGTTTTCTTGTGACACATGTACTTCATGTCATAAATTTGAGTCAATATATTTTTATTTATGAAAAAATCCACAATTTACCCAAAATTTTGAAAAATTCACATTCTCTGCTTTCAAAACAAAAAGTGATACCTCATAAAATATTTATTACTTAACATTCCCCATATGTCTAGTTTATGTTTGCATCATTTTTCTTTGTGGAGCTTACATATTAGAAACCCCCTATAAATTACCCCATTGTATAAACTACACGCTTTAAGTTACTCAAAACTGATTTCACAAACTTTGTGAACTCTTTAGGTGTTTCACAAGAATTAAAGTAAAATGGAGATGAAATTTCAAAATTTCACTTTTTGGGCAAATTTTCTATTTTAATCAATTTTTTCTTTAACACATCGAGGGTTAACAGCCAAACAAAACTCAATCTTTATTATCCTGATTCTGCAGTTTACAGAAACACCCCGTATGTGGTTGTACACTGATATAAGGGCACACGGCAGGGTGCAGAAGAAAAGGAGCGCTGTATGGTTTTTGGAAGGCAGATTTTGCTGGACTGGTTTTTCGACACCATGTCCCATTTGAAGCCCCCCTGATGCACCCCTACAGTAGAAACTCCCAACAGTGACCCCATTTTGGAAACTACGAGATAAGGTGACAGTTTTATGAGTTCTATTTTGGGGTACATATGATTTTTAGTTGCTCTATATTACATTTTTTGTGAGGAAAGGTAACCAAAAAATGGCTGTTTTAGCGTTTTTTACCATGTTCATCTGACAGGTTAGAGCATGTGCTATTTTTATAGAGATTTATGGACACAATACTATCAAATATGTCTACTTTCTCAGTTTTGCATAATAAAGCATTTTTGAAAAAAAATATGTTTTTGTGTCTCTATTTTCTGAACACCATATTTTTTTAATTTTTCCACCAATCGTCTTGTGCATGGGCTTGTTTTTTTGCAGGAAGAGTTGACATTTTTATTAGTACCATATTTGGGTACATATGATTTTTTGAGTAGTTTCGGCACAGTTTTATTTATTTATTTTTACAGCGTTCACCTGAGGGGATAAGTCATTTGAAATTTTTATAGAGCAGATTGTTATGGATGTGGAAATTCCTAATATGTATACTTTTCCTTTTTAGCATTTTCATTTATAGCATTTTTTAAACAAAAAAATTATGTTTTAGTGTCTTTATAATCTGAGAACCATAGCTTTTTTTATTTTTTGGCCGATTGTGTTTTGCGGGATAAGGTTATAAATTGATTGGTGCTATTTTGGGGGGCATATGCCTTTTTGATCACTTGGTGTTGTACTTTATGTGAAGTTATGCGACAAAAAAATGGCTTTTTTGGCACTGTTTTTATTTTATTTTTTGCGGTGTTCACCTGAGGGTTTAGGTCACGTGATATTTTTATAGAAAAGGTTGTAACGGACGCGGCAATACCTAATATGCCTAAATATTATTATTTTTTTAACTTTAATACAATAATAGCATTTTTGAAAAAATAAAGATGATGTTTTAGTGTCTCCAGAGTCTGAGAGCTACCATAGTCTGAGAACTATAGTTTATATTTTTTGACCGATTGTTTTAGGTAGGGTCTCATTTTCTGTGAGATGAGGTGACTGTTCGACAAATACTATTTGGGGGGGCATACGCCTTTTTGATCGCTTGGTGTTGACCTTTATGTGATGTTAGGTGAAAAAAATAGCTTTTTTGGCACTGTTTTTATTTTTTTACAGTCTTCATCTGAGGGGTTAGGTCCTGTGATATTTTTATAGAGCTGGTTGTTACGGATCGGCGATACCTAATATGTCAACTTTTTTTTTTCACTTTAATACAATAATAGCATTTTAAAAAAATTTGATGTTTTAGTGTCTCGATAGTCTGAGAGCTATAGTTTTTTTATGTTTTGATCTCATTTTTTGCAGGATGAGGTGTCAGTTTTATTGGGGATCATTCACCTTTTTGATTGCTTGGTGTTGGCTTTTTTTGACACAGTTTTTATTTTAATTTTTACAGTGTCTATTGGATGGGGTGTATCATGTGATATATTTATAGAGCCAGTCGTTATGGATGTGGCAATGCCTAATATGTGTGCTTTTTCTTTCTTTTTTTTTCTTTTTATTATTATAAAATCTGGGGAAAGGTATTTTTTTTTATATTTTTTACTTGAAACTATTTTTTATTATTAAAAACACTTTTTTTACATTGGGCAGCCTCAATAAGGCATCAAGCTGCCTTTTCACCTATCGGTTTACCCGCCATAGCAGCACGGGGCCCCGATGGGCTCCCTCACCCGCTACACACCCCTTCTATACTGCAGTCAGCGTTGACCGCAGTATAGAAGGGGTTAATCCGCCGGCATCAGCTTTTACAGCAATGGGCACGGCTATCAGTGACTGCCTGGCCCCTGCAGTGATCGGGCACGCACCGCTCAGGTGCCCGCCCGATAACCATGACATAATAGTACGCCCAAATGTGGGAAGTCACTTGCCACCATGACGTACTATTACGTCATGTGTCGGGAAAGGGTTAAGTTATGTGATTTTATTTTCGTAAGATTTCACGAAGATGTATTAGAAAAGTACAGACAAAATGTAAAAACTAATGAGTCATTTATCAAACTGGTTTAGTTTCCCATAGCAACCAATCAGATTCCTTGTTTCATTTTCCAAAGGAGCTGTCCAAAATGAAAGGTGGAATCTGATTGGTTGCTATGGGCAACTAATTTAGGTCTACTTTAACCAGTTTGATAAATGACCCCTAAATATACACTAAAGTGCATGGTATGAAGTATTCCCTACTGAGAATATAATCAGGACATGCCAACGTAGTGAACAAACAATTATATGAGAAATAGCAGAAGGACCCGGCTTTGCACGGGTATATTTTATCTATTTCATTTAATGTTTGTGTGTGTCGTTAAAAGATATCGACAGTATCCACTATAACAGTGATATCTACAGTACCCCGCCCCTTTAACAGTGACCTCTACAGCAGCCCGCCTCCTTAACAGTGACCTCCACAGCAGTTGCCCCTTTACTAGTGACCTCCACAGTACCTCATCTCCCTAACAGTGATTTCCACAACACCCTGTCCTCTTAACAGTCACCTTTACACCAATCTGGCCCTTAACACTGACCTCCATAGCGGACCATCCCCTTAACTGTGACCTCAACAGCAGCATGCCCCTAGGGTGGCCTGAGGTCCTGTTTTAGGCCTGGGGTGGGGTTTTTAAGTCCGTCTTTTGAGGGTGGCCTGAATGGCCATCCTACCTGCCCCTGAACTGTGACCTCCACAACACTCTGCTCCCTTAAGTGTCATCCACAGCTCCCTGCCCCTTTAAAGCTGACCTACAGCAGTGAAGAAAAATGACTGGATTGTTATGGAAACGTGGTGCAAAACTGTGTGTATGTGGAGACTAAGGTCCTGCGAGCTTCTATTGGCTGATAAGGGTTATGTTACCAGACTTCTATTGGCTAATGCATTTTTTGGGACTATCTCACACAGGGATGTCCTTTTGAACAGCTCATTCTCAGACAGCAACACTATGCTGTCTGAGAGTGAGCTGCAGGGAGAAAGTCACCATCCCTCCGACCGCTGCAGCTGACAGAAGTTAATTTTTACCTTCATTTTTTCAAACCTTGTCAGCTGCAGAGTGGGAGGAGGCGTGGCTTAGTAGGACCTGGAGATGGGGTTTTTAAATCCGTCTTTTGAGGGTGTCCTGAATGACCACCTTACTTGCCCCTGAACTGTGACCTCCACAGCACTCCGCTCCCTTAAGTGTCATCCACAGCTCCCTGCCCCTTTAAAGCTGACCTACAACAGTGAAGAAAAATGGCTGGGTTGTCATGGAAACAATGGTGTAAAACTGTGTGTATGTGGGTATGTGGAGACTAAGGGCCTGCGAGCTTCTATTGGCTGATAAAGGTAATGTGACCAGGCTTCTATTGGCTAATGCATTTATTGGGAATATCTCACACATGGATGTCTTTTTGAACAGCCCACTCTCGGTACTATGCTGTCTGAGCTTGAGCTGCAGGGAGAAAGTCACCATCCCTCCCACCCCTGCAGTTTATAGAAGTTGATTTTTTTAAATCCCTGTCGGCTGAAGAATGGGAGGAGGCATGGCCTAACTGGATCAGGGGCGTGGCTTAGCTGGCCGCACTATCTACCCCCTGAACTGTGACCTCCACAGCACTCTGCTCCCTTAACAGCGTCACCCATAGTGTCCTGCCCCTTTAAAGCTGACCTGCAGCAGTGAAGAAAAATGGCTGGGTTGTTATGGAAACCTGGTGTAAAACTGTGTGTATGTGGAGACTAAGGACCTGCGAGCTTCTATTGGCTGATAAGGGACATGTGTCTGTGTGTATGGCAGTTGGGATATGAAGAGAAAGACCTGCATGCTTCTATCGGTTAAAATAGGTCATGTGATGTGCCATATTTGCATTTTTTTCGGTATTATCTCAGGAACGGTACGCGCTAGAGAGCCGAGACCCGGTCTAACAACTTCCCAAACACCTGATATACCTGTGTGCCAAATTTCGTGATTGTAAATGCGACGGAGCGGATTCCCTTAGCGGACATACATGCACACACACACACATACAGTGCAGACCAAAAGTTTGGACACACCTTCTCATTCAAAGAGTTTTCTTTATTTTCATGACTATGAAAATTGAAATTGTAGATTCACACTGAAGGCATCAAAACTATGAATTAACACATGTGGAATTATATACATAACAAAAAAGTGTGAAACAACGGAAAATATGTCATATTCTAGGTTCTTCAAAGTAGCCACCTTTTGCTTTGATTACTGCGGTGCACACTCTTGGCATTCTCTTGATGAGCTTCAAGAGGTAGTCACCTGAAATGGTTTTCACTTCACAGGTGTGCCCTGTCAGGTTTAATAAGTGGGATTTATTGCCTTGTAAATGGGGTTGGGACCATCAGTTGGATAGTGAGGTGGATACACAGCTGATAGTCCTACTGAATAGACTGTTAGAATTTGTATAATGGCAAGAAAAAAGTAGCTAAGTAAAGAAAAACGGAGGGCCATCATTACTTTAAGAAATTTAGGTCAGTCAGTCCGAAAAATTGGGAAAACTTTGAAAGTGTCCCCAAGTGCAGTCACAAAAACCATCAAGCCCTACAAAGAAACTGGCTCACATGCGGACCGCCCCAGGAAAGGAAGACCAAGAGTCACCTCTGCTGTGGAGGATAAGTTCATCCGAGTCACCAGCCTCAGAAATCGCAGGTTAACAACAGCTCAGATTAGAGGCCAGGTCAATGCCACACAGAGTTCTAGCAGCAGACACATCTCTAGAACAACTGTTAAGGGGAGGATGTGTGAATCAGGCCTTCATAGTAGAATATCTGCTAGGAAACCACTGCTAAGGACAGGCAACAAGCAGAAGAGACTTGTTTGGGCTAAAGAACACAAGGAATGGACATTAGACCAGTGGAAATCTGTGCTTGGTCTGATGAGTCCAAATTTGAGATCTTTGGTTCCAACCACCGTGTCTTTGTGCGACGCAGAAAAGGTGAACAGATGGACTCTACATGCTTGGTTCCCACCGTGAAGCATGGAGGAGGAGGTGTGATGGTGTGGGGGTGCTTTGCTGGTGACACTGTTGGGGATTTATTCAAAATTGAAGGCATACTGAACCAGCATGGCTACCACAGCATCTTGCAGTGGCATGCTATTCCATCCGATTTGCAGTTAGTTGGACCATCATTTATTTTTCAACAGGACAATGACCCCAAACACACCTCCAGGCTGTGTAAGGGCTATTTGACCATGAAGGAGAGTGATGGGGTGCTGTGCCAGATGACCTGGCCTCCACAGTCACCGGACCTGAACCCAATCGAGATGGTTTGGGGTGAGCTGGACCGCAGAGTGAAGGCAAAAGGGCCAACAAGTGCTAAGCATCTCTGGGAACTCCTTCAAGACTGTTGGAAGACCATTTCAGGTGACTACCTCTTGAAGCTCATCAAGAGAATGCCAAGAGTGTGCACCGCAGTAATCAAAGCAAAAGGTGGCTACTTTGAAGAACCTAGAATATGACATATTTTCCGTTGTTTCACACTTTTTTGTTATGTATATAATTCCACATGTGTTAATTCATAGTTTTGATGCCTTCAGTGTGAATCTACAATTTTCATAGTCATGAAAATAAAGAAAACCCTTTGAATAAGAAGGTGTGTCCAAACTTTTGGTCTGTACTAGTGATGAGCGGCAGGGGTCATATTCGAATTTGCAATATTTTGCGAATATTTTGTAGAATATTTGTTGAATATTCACAAATTCGAATATTCGTTATATTCTACGATTTTTTTTACTCAAAAAATTGGCAAGGTAATGATTGTGTAATATGCAAATTTTCTTAATTCGAATTTTCTTAATTCGAATTTTCTTCATTCAAATTTTTAAACTTATAACTATTAGACAAAGAAGATTATAGCACTATATTAGCTAAATTGCTCTATATTCGTTTTTTTCTGAATATTCGCTATATTGCTCTAACTTTGTTTTTTCGAATATTCGCAATATTCTAAAACAAGAATATATAGCAATATAGCGAATATTCGAAAAAAGAATATAGAGCAATTTAGCTAATATAGTGCTATATTCTTCTTTGTCTAATAGTTGTAATTTTTTTCTCATCTGACGTTCAGATTGGAAAAAAAATTACAACTAGAAAAAACAAGAATATATAGCAATATAGCAAGTATTCGAAAAAAAAACGAATATAGAGCAACATTCGCAAAAACTACTACTCCTAAAGTCAAGTATATTGCAGCCTTCTTATTGGCCTACAAGCTAGAAGCAGGGAGGGATCATGTGTACTGATTAAAAAAAAAAAATCGAATAAAAAAAAAAATGGAAAAAAAATTCTAATATTCGAAATTACGAATATATATATAACTATATTCAAAATATTCGCAAATTTTCTAAGTTACCTATATTCGTGATAAAAATTCGCAATTCGAATATTCGTGATCAACACTAGTCTGTACTGTACATAAATTAGATTATAGGAATAAATGCTGAAAAGTATTGCTGCGCATGGTTTATTCGTGTTAACTACCACTCATCGTTATATATGGTGCCAGAAGTCCAGTTGCTTGACATTTTATAACTTATTTTCAAAAAACTATTATTTCTGCATTTCATAAAAATTCTGCTGCTACATTGACTCAAATTGGACCAATCAGATTTCCTATAGAAAGCCTGGAATTTTACTGGAAAACATCCCAACAGAGTCTCTGAGTGGCCAATGCAAATGTAAACTAAGCATTAGTAACTGTTAGAAATTAGCCAAACTATAGTGACACTGGGAAGAAACAGCTCTCCATTTTGGTTAAAGATGATCATACACTTCAGATGTCAGTCAAACACTTGTTTGGCTGACAGCTATCCCTGCTGACCTTCCCCCCACTATACACATGCCCCATTGGCTGGGAAGAGCTCACATGTGTCCCGAACAGGAGGATAGAAGTCGCTGCCAGACGCCTTTGGTCGTATCTTATGTCCCTGAGAACAAAAGAATGAGGCAGGGAGATCAAAGCAGGGAGCACATCTACGGCATGTTAATAGAGCATATTGATAAAGCTGCTTCCCTTAATCGACCCTTTCAATATCTGGTTGCCTCATGTTTAGCAGCAGCAACGGGAGTTAAGATTTCTGATGGTTTCATCTCAATCTTTTACTGTTAATTTATTTTTCTGCAGCATACCAACTGCTATGGCAGTGGTCCACTGATAAAGGGGTTAAACATGTGCTTTATTTTGTGTCTATGCATTTCCTATGTAATGGACAGAAAGTAGCTAGCTGGTCGTAGCAACCGGTTGTTAGCTGTGGTTATTGTTCCCCTCTCCATTAGTTAGGTCAGAGTAGTCAGAGTCTAGACACTGAAGTGAAAGGAAGCATAACATGGCTCTGGATAGTGAACCAGCCATAGAGAAGCAAAGATGTAGCGGAAGTGAGAAAAGGTGGAGATATAGAGAACTTGAAAACATTCCAGTGTTGAACTGTCCACTATGAACATAAGCTGTCTAAAAGACATTATAGACTCCATAGCTACATTTTCTGGGAGAATGGAAACTTCAAGAGCCTGGACATGTTCTAATGAAAGACTGAGAGTGTCTGCAAAGGACCTGCATCCTACAAAGGATATTGCAGATTCAAATGTGAACCTAATCGATCATGCAGGGGGGGCGCTCCATGGTTGCATAGTGGAGAGAACTGTGCAGCTAAATAGTTATAGTTGGACAGTCTTCTATTTCCCATCTGCACTCATCTGTATGAATAGTGCCAGGAGGAAGCAGGAAGCTGACATTAGTTCTTCATCATATTGTCTAGTATTGATCTTGCTGTAGCGGGAGCCTAGCTGTACAATATGCTATCATTCAAGATAAAGGAAGTTTGCCATCAACTCCGTTTACAGCTACATCAAGGTTGAAAAGGGGTTAAAATTATTTTAATAGAAAAATTGTTCTATGCATAATCTGACACAGAAATGTAGCATTTTTTTATTCAGACCTGGGAAATCTCCATTTAGCTTTGTGTCACAGATTGCATTTATTTGTGGTGTTTTTCACACTGTTTTACGTAGCTTTTTTTCCGTAAAAAAAAAAATCTTGCATTCAGATATTTGCTAAGATTCAATAGGAAATACTAAACAGCCTTAATAAGAAGTGCATAGGTGTGAGATGGTCCAGTTATATAAAGAGGTGCGGACTTCATTTGCTGCATGTTCCGGCAGTCTATGCATCTGAAAATCAAATCTACAGATCTAAGATTTGAGCCATAATTTTAACCAGATTCTGGTGTAAGCGATAGATAATCTGCTGCTCCCACTTGTTCTGTCATGAGAGTGGAGCAAAATTGGAGAAAGTTGCAAATGTGTGCTCAAAATGTTGCTTGTGCCAAAATTTGTCATTTTTGTATGCCATAAAAACTGCTGTACAGCTTAGAATAAATTGAACCCCATGTGCATATACTGTATGTACAGTGCTTCCTGCATATACCGTATGTACAGTGCTTTATGCTTATATTGTATGTACAGTGCTTTGTGCATATACCGTATGTACAGTGCTTTATGCTTATATTGTATGTACAGTGCTTTGTGCATATACAGTATGTACAGTGCTTTATGCTTATAATGTATGTACAGTGCATCGTGCATATACTGTATGTACAGTGCTTTGTGTATATACCGTATGTACAGTGCTTTATGCTTATATTGTATGTACAGTGCTTTGTGCATATACAGTATGTACAGTGCTTTATGCTTATAATGTATGTACAGTGCATTGTGCATATACTGTATGTACAGTGCTTTATGCTTATACTGTTTGAACAGTGCTTCATGCATATAATGTATGTACAGTGCTTCCTGCATATACTGTATAAACAGTGCTTTATGCTTATACTGTATGTACAGTGCATCGTGCATATACTGTATGTTAAGTGTGTCATGCATATAATGTATGTACAGTGCTTTCTGCATATACTGTATGTACTGTCCTTTGTTCATATACCGTATGTACAGTGCTTTATGCTTATACGGTATGTACAGTACATTGTGCATATACTGTATGTGTAGTGTGTCGTATATATACTGTATATTCTTCCTGCATATACCCTATGTACAGTGTTTCATGCATATACTGTATATACAGTGCTTTGTGCATATACCGTATGTACAGTGATTTATGCTTATACGGTATGTACAGTGCTTCCTGCATATACTGTATGTACAGTGTGTCATGCATATACTGTATGTACAGTGCATCATGCATATACTGTATATACAGTGCTTTCTGCATATACTTTTTGTACATTGCTTCCTACTTATACTGTATGTACAGTGCTTCCTGCTTAAACTGTATGTACAGTGCTTCGTACATATACTTTATGCACAGTGCTTCCTACTTATACTGTATGTACAGTGCTTCATGCATATACTGTATGTACAGTGCTTCCTGCTTATACTGTATGTACAGTGCTTCGTGCATATGCTGTATATACAGTGCTTTCTGCATATACTTTTTGTACATTGCTTCCTACTTATACTGTATGTACAGTGCTTCGTACATATACTTTATGCACAGTGCTTCCTACTTATACTGTATGTACAGTGCTTCATGCATATACTGTATGTACAGTGCTTCCTGCTTATAGTGTTTGTACAGTGCTTCGTACATATACTGTATGTACAGTGCTTACAGTGCGTTGTGCATATACTGTATGAACAGTGCTTCCTGCATATACTTTTTGTACAGTGCTTCCTACTTATACTGTATGTACAGTGCTTCATGCATATGCTGTATGTACAGTTTTTCCTGCTTATACTGTATGTACAGTGCTTCGTACATATACTGTATGTACAGTGATTCCTACTTATACTGTATGTACAGTGCTTCATGCATATACTGTATGTACAGTGCTTCCTGCTTATACTGTATGTACAGTGCTTCGTGCATATGCTGTATGCACAGTGCTTCATGCATATACTGTATGTCCAGTGTATTTTGCATATACAGTATGTACAGTGCATCATGCATATACTGTATGTACAGTGTTTTGTGCACATACTGTATGTACAGTGCTTCCTGCATATACTTTTTGTACAGTGCTTCCTACTTATACTGTATGTACAGTGCATCAAGCATAATCTGTATGTACAGTGTTTTGTGCATATACTGTATGTACAGTGTTTTGTGCATATACTGTATGTACAGTGCTTCACACTTATCAAGGCAGAATAGGCAGGGTAATTTCTATTTTTACTGTGGGTCCCAACTACTATCTATAGTTCTGCTAATGAAACTAATTCAGTGTATATGATATAAACTTGAGGATTTAATATTCTTAAAAACAGTTATACTGTGAATTAAAGTACATACTAAATAAATAAAAATATCTGGAGTAAGATACACTAGTGCACATTGACTATAACAATGCAAAGAAAATAATAATAATAATTTTCTTTTTTGTATCTTCTCATTCATATTATCTGGAGGACTCTCTTCCTTTTCTGTTGGTGGGCAGCAGCTCTTTAAGCATCTGCAACCCCCAGGAGTGCACTGCAATAAACTCTTATTAACCCCTTCCTCCCATGCATAGAAAATTGCCCCTCACCAATGATCCTACTAATACATAGCACTAAGGTATGCAATAAAAAAATTCTCCACTGTCTATGGAAAGTTATACTTCTATGAATTTAGACACAAGTAGGGACAAATGAATGAAAAGTGTTTGGGCCACTTAACTACAGGTCCTTCTAAAAAAATTAGCATATTGTGATAAAGTTCATTATTTTCTGTAATGTACTGATAAACATTAGACTTTCATATATTTTAGATTCATTACACACCAACTGAAGTAGTTCAAGCCTTTTATTGTTTTATTATTCATGATTTTGGCATACAGCTCATGAAAACCCAAATTTCCTATCTCAAAAAATTAGCATATTTCATCCGACCAATAAAAGAAAAGTGTTTTTAATACAAAAAAAGTCAACCTTCAAATAATTATGTTCAGTTATGCACTCAATACTTGGTCGGGAATCCTTTTGCAGAAATAACTGCTTCAATGCGGCGTGGCATGGAGGCAATCAGCCTGTGGCACTGCTGAGGTGTTATGGAGGCCCAGGATGCTTCGATAGCAGCCTTAAGCTCATCCAGAGTGTTGGGTCTTGCGTTTCTCAACTTTCTCTTCCCAATATCCCACAGATTCTCTATGGGGTTCAGGTCAGGAGAGTTGGCAGGCCAATTGAGCACAGTAATACCATGGTCAGTAAACCATTTACCAGTGGTTTTGGCACTGTGAGCAGGTGCCAGGTCGTGCTGAAAAATGAAATCTTCATCTCCATAAAGCTTTTCAGCAGATGGAAGCATGAAGTGCTCCAAAATCTCCTGATAGCTAGCTGCATTGACCCTGCCCTTGATAAAACACAGTGGACCAACACCATCACTGACTGTGGGTACTTGACACTGGACTTCAGGAATTTTGGCATTTCCCTCTCCCCAGTCTTCCTCCAGACTCTGGCACCTTGATTTCCGAATGACATGCAAAATTTGCTTTCATCCGAAAAAAGTACTTTGGACCACTGAGCAACAGTCCAGTGCTGCTTCTCTGTAGCCCAGGTCAGGCGCTTCTGCCGCTGTTTCTGGTTCAAAAGTGGCTTGACCTGGGGAATGCGGCACCTGTAGCCCATTTCCTGCACACGCCTGTACACGGTGGCTCTGGATGTTTCTACTCCAGACTCAGTCCACTGCTTCCACAGGTCCCCCAAGGTCTGGAATCGGTCCTTCTCCACAATCTTCCTCAGGGTCCGGTCACCTCTTCTCGTTGTGCAGCGTTTTCTGCCACACTTTTTCCTTCCCACAGACTTCCCACTGAGGTGCCTTGATACAGCACTCTGGGAACAGCCTATTCGTTCAGAAATTTCTTTCTGTGTCTTACCCTCTTGCTTGAGGGTGTCAACGATGGCCTTCTGGACAGCAGTCAGGTCGGCAGTCTTACCCATGATTGCGGTTTTGAGTAATGAACCAGGCTGGGAGTTTTTAAAAGCCTCAGGAATCTTTTGCAGGTGTTTAGAGTTAATTAGTTGATTCAGAAGATTAGGTTAATAGCTCGTTTAGAGAACCTTTTCATGATATGCTAATTTTTTGAGATAGGAATTTTGGGTTTTCATGAGCTGTATGCCAAAATCATCAATATTAAAACAATAAAAGGCTTGAACTACTTCAGTTGGTGTGTAATGAATCTAAAATATATGAAAGTCTAATGTTTATCAGTACATTACAGAAAATAATGAACTTTATCACAATATGCTAATTTTTTTAGAAGGACCTGTATAAGATCTCTACGCTGGCCCTGAAAGGAAGAACGGAGCAGGTAGGTGACTGACCAAATCAGTCCTCCCCTGAATGTAGAAGGACCAAAATTTTGTCCACATGAGAAACAGCAGGAGGTGCTACCAGAAAGTAAAATGTAATCTACAGTTTGTAGAAAATGAACTTTGGGGGAGAGTTATCAAACCGGAGTAAAGTGGAACTGGCTTAGTTGCCCATAGCAACCAATCAAATTCCACCTTTCAGTTTCCAAAGGAGCTGTGAAAAATGAAATGTGGAATCTGATTGGTTGCTATGGGCACCTTAGCTAGTTCTACTTACCACCAGTTTGATAAATTCCCCTCATTATTTTTGTTGCATATATAGTTGCAATAGTACTTCATTTGACATGCTCTACTTTTTGAGGGATAACCCCTTTAATAATAAAATGCCTTAGGTAAAGTTTTAAATTAAATCGAGGGGGGACTGGAATGTGCCTTCCATCTAGGCTATGGCAAACATAGGGAGGGAGTAACTGGTGGTGAGGGAAATGATTAGTGTCCTGTCAATAATAAAAATAATGATCATAGGATATGCTTTTCGTGTTCAGAATGTACAGAGCAGCCATGGGCTTCAATGTGACACCAGTAAATATATTGAAGCATGTGCTGAAGAAGTACGTTGAAACAAAATACATGCATTAATATTTTGTTTCCATAGCAACTACAAGGAATGCATATTTGTCCATATATTAAGATTTTCTCTCCAAGGACAATATGGCAGATACAGATTATTCACACAATAGCCACTATTTTATATGGTTGTTAAAACTCATTGAAAAAAGCCATCATTTAAAGTGAGTCTGTCTTTATGTTATCTGGGTGTACAGTCAATGTCCAGGAAAATAACTTTTAATCCTATGAAAAATAGCTCCTAAGTGCCCATTTGGAAGGGCTTTTCTTTTCAAACTGCCCAAGCCGACCACCGTTCCCACTGTCTGCTTCTCCCCTAACATTCCAAGGCTTCCTCTCCTGTATAGTCATGATATGGTGAGGGGCGTACAAGATGGATCCCCTGCATCTCCCCAATAGTATTTTAAGGAACTGCTGCGAATTACCTATAAGTGAGCGGTACCTTCAGATAAATCGTCACAACTGTGGAAAAATAGACAAACATTTACAGACATCACAATTGCTGTTGTTGTAATATCAAGGTACTTTGAACCAGATTACTCTACAGGTCTGAACACATTACTCTGTGATCTTTACTATGTATAATGTTTCAGAATGTATTAAAATGGCTCCATCACCAGGATCAACTCTACTAAACCAGACATATTGGCTGGTAGGAAGAATAAAGAAAAAAAGGTCTCTGATATGCTGCCTGGACTTTTCGCGCTGCTGATCCTAGTGTAGTGATGTGGGTCAAGTTCACTTTAAATCCAAATTGTGCGAAAATAGGGTTGCACTGCAGTTATTCCTGAGGTCCTCTTTCACACCATGCGGTTTTACACCATTAAGTACTCATAAAATTCCTCCCCTCATCCAAACCCATTTAAACCAAAGGGTCACAGAATAGTGAAGCACATTCACATATACAGTACAGACCAAAAGTTTGGACACACCTTCTCATTCAAAGATTTTTCTTTATTTTCATAACTATAAAAATTGTAGATTCACACTGAAGGCATCAAAACTATGAATTAACACATGTGGAATTATATACATAACAAAAAAAGTGTGAAACAACTGAAAATATGTCATATTCTAGGTTCTTCAAAGTAGCCACCTTTTGCTTTGATTACTGCTTTGCACACTCTTGGCATTCTCTTGATGAGCTTCAAGAGGTAGTCACCTGAAATGGTCTTCCAACGGTCTTGAAGGAGTTCCCAGAGATGCTTAGCACTTGTTGGCCCTTTTGCCTTCACTCTGCGGTCCAGCTCACCCCAAACCATCTTGATTGGGTTCAGGTCCGGTGACTGTGGAGGCCAGGTCATCTGGCGCAGCACCCCATCACTATCCTTCATGGTCAAATAGCCCTTACACAGCCTGGAGGTGTGTTTGGGGTCATTGTCCTGTTGAAAAATAAATGATGGTCCGACTAAACGCAAACCGGATGGAATAGCATGCCGCTGCAAGATGCTGTGGTAGCCATGCTGGTTCAGTATGCTTTCAATTTTGAATAAATCCCCAACAGTGTCACCAGCAAAGCACCCCCACACCATCACACCTCCTCCATGCTTCACGGTGGGAACCAGGCATGTAGAGTCCATTCGTTCACCTTTTCTGCGTCGCACAAAGACACGGTGGTTGGAACCAAAGATGTCAAATTTGGAATCATCTGACCAAATTACAGATTTCCACTGGTCTAATGTCCATTCCTTATGTTCTTTAGCCCAAACAAGTCTCTTCTGCTTGTTGCCTGTCCTTAGCAGTGGTTTCCTAGCAGATATTCTACCATTAAGGCCTGATTCACACAGTCTCCTCTTAATAGTTGTTCTAGAGTAGTGATGTCCCAAACTATTCGCCTGCGAACATAGCTTGTTCGCGTTCGCCGCGGCGGGCGAACATATGCAATGTTCGGTCCGCCCCCTATACATCATCATTGAGCAAACTTTGACCCTGTACCTCACAGTCAGCAGACGCATTCCACCCAATCAGCAGCAGACCCTCCCACCTCCTGGACAGCATCCATTTTAGATTCATTCTGAAGCTGCATGCTTAGTGAGAGGAGGGAGAGTGTAGCTGCTGCTGATCTAATAGGGAAAGCGTTAGCTAGGGCAGTGTTCTGTGTCCACAGATTCATCTGCTGTAAGGACAGCGTCCTGACAGCACCTCAAAAAGCCCTTTTTAGGGCTGGTACATCAGTCTGCTGTTTTTTTTTTTTTTGTTATATATATATAATCGCATTTGCAAGCCAGTGAGTGACTGTGTGGCCCACAGACAGTACTGTCTGCACACCATCCATACAGGGTGTCACAGACAATACCTTGTAGATAAAAAAAAATGCAATTTATATTATGTATCTGTGATATAATCGCATTTGCAAGCCAGTGAGTGACTGTGTGGCCCACAGACACTACTGTGTGCACACCATCCATACAGGGTGTCACAGACAACACCTTGCAGATAAAAAATAATTCAATTTATATTATGTATCTGTGATATAATCGCAGTTACAAGCCAGTGAGTGACTGTGTGGCCCACAGACAGTACTGTGTGCACACCATCTATACAGGGTGTCACAGACAATACCTTGCAGATAAAAAATTATATTTATATTATTTCTTTTATATATATATATATATATATATATATATAGATTGCAGTTGCCTGCCCGTGTGTGAGAGGTGGCAGGCTTAGTCACAGACAGTACTGTGTGCACACCATTCATACAGGGTGTCAAAGACAATACCTTGCAGATAAAAAAAAAATAATTTATATTATTTATCTGTGATATAATCGCATTTGCAAGCCAGTGAGTGACTGTGTGGCCCACAGACAGTGCAGTGTGCACACCATCCATACAGGGTGTCACAGACAATACCTTGTAGATAAAAATAATTCAATTTATATTATTTATCTGTGATATAATCGCGTTTGCAAGCCAGTGAGTGACTGTGTGGCCCACAGACAGTACTGTCTGCACACCATCCATACAGGGTGTCACAGACAATACCTTGCAGATAAAAATAATTCAATTTATTTTATTTATCTGTGATATAATCGCATTTGCAAGCCAGTGAATGACTGTGTGGCCCACAGACAGTACTGTGTGAACATCATTCATACAGGGTGTCACAGACAATACCTTGCAGATAAAAAAAAAATCAATTTATATTATTTCTCTGTGATATAATCGCATTAGCAAGCCAGTGAGTGACTGTGTGGCCCACAGACAGTACTGTGTGCACACCATTCATACAGGGTGTCACAGACAATACCTTGCAGATAAAAATAATTCAATTTATATTATTTCTCTGTGATATAATCGCAGTTGCAAGTCAGTGTGTGTCAGGCCCACACAGACTGTACTGTGCCCACTGCCCACCACTTATATAGGGTGGCACAGTACCTTGCACGCATAGTACCACTTATCTAAAAAAAAATTGACAGGCAGAGGCAGGCTACCCCGCAGGGGCCGTCATGGTCATGGTGCTGTGATTTCCACTGGCCCTGGAATAATGCCTAGTGTTCAGAGGCCACGTACCCTGAACCCCAAAAATTTGGAGAAAATAGTTGAATGGCTTACACAGGACGCCCAATCTTCAACAGCTTCCGCTAAGAACCTTGACGCACCATCCTCCTCCAGCTCAGCTTTGGTCACCTGCTCTCAAGTTACCACTCTCCCGCCCACCGCCACCACCACCACTACCACCACAGCCGCTTCACTTGATCCCTCAGAGGAGTTATTTACACATCAGTTGGATGAAATTAATGATGCGCAACCTTTATAGCCAGAGGATGTAGATAACAGGGATATGTCTCAGTCAGGCAGCATTACACACATGGACGTACAGTGTGATGATGATGATGATGATGTTGTACCCACTGCTGCTTCCTTTGCTGAGGTGTCAGATACAAGTGAAGTGGTTGATGATGACGATGTGTCCATGGATGCCACGCGGGTGCCTGCTCGAAGAGAAGAAGAAGAGGGGGAAAGTTCTGAAGGGGAGACAGAGAGAAGAAGGAGACGAGTTGGAAGCAGGGGGAGGTCGTTGCAAGGAGCTAGTGGCACAGTCAGACAGCATGTATCGGCACCCGGGGTCAGCCAGACAGCACGCCAATCAACGCATGCTGTTGCCACCACCAGAATGCCGTCATTGCAAAGCTCAGCAGTGTGGCATTTTTTGTGTGTGTCTGCCTCTGATAACAGCAATGCCATTTGCAACCTGTCTCAAAAGAAACAGAGTCATAGGAAGTCCAACACCAACCTCGGTACAACTGCTTTGCGAAGGCACATGATCTCACATCACAAACGCCAATGGGATCAACACATGAGTACAAGCAGCACACAAACTCAAAGCCACCATCCTCCTCCTGATCCAGCATCTTCAGCCATGTCAACCACTGCTGTCCTCCTTGCCCCCTCTCAACCACCCGCCACTCCGCCTCTCACCTTCAGCAGTTCCATCTCATCTGCCCACAGTCAGGTGTCTGTAAAGGAAATGTTTGAGCGTAAGAAGCCAATGTCACAGAGTCACCCCCTTGCCCGGCGTCTGACAGCTGGCATGACAGAACTCTTAGCCCGCCAACTTTTACCATACCAGCTGGTGGAGTCTGAGGCCTTCAAAAAAAATTCGCTATTGGGACACCACAGTGGAAGGTACCCAGACAATTTTTTTTTTCAAGAAAGGCAATCCCAAATCTCTATTCAGTGATTGAACAGGAAGTCATGGCATCTCTGGCATACAGTGTTGGGGCAAGGGTCCATCTGACCACTGATACCTGGTCTGCAAAGCACGGTCAGGGCAGGTATATCACGTCAACCTGCTGACGACTGCCAAGCATGGAATGCGTGGCTCTGAAGCGTAGTTGGTGACACCGCCACGACTTGCAGGCAGGCCTACTGCCACCTCCTCTACTCCATCCTCTTTGATAACCTCCTCAGCTGAGTCATCTTCTGCTGCGGCGTCTGGCTGCACATCAACGGAATCCCCCCAGCTCCCCAGGGGCTATTCCACATCCCGGATACGACAATGTCACGCTGTCTTGGGGTTGACTTGCCTGAAAGCAGAGAGTCCCACCGGACCAGTACTCCTGTCCGCCCTGAACGAACAGGTGGATCAGTGGCTGACCCCGCACCAACTGGAGATCGGCAAAGTGGTGTGTGACAATGGAAGCAATTTGTTGGCGGCATTGAATTTGGGCAAGTTGTCACATGTGCCGTGCATGGCACATGTGTTGAATCTCATCGTACAACGCTTTGTGTCTAAGTACCCAGGCTTACAGGACGTCCTCAAGCAGGCCAGGAAGGTGTGTGGCCATTTCAGGCGTTCCTACCCAGCCATGGCACACTTTTCAGACATTCAGCGCCGAAACAACATGCCAGTGAGGCACTTGGTTTGCGACAGCCCGACACGTTGGAATTCAACACTCCTAATGTTCGACCGCCTGCTCCAACAAGAAAAAGCCGTCAACGAGTATTTGCATGACCGGGCTGCTAGGACAGCCTCTGCGGAGCTGGGAATTTTTTTGCCACGTTACTGGACGCTCATGCGCAATGCCTGTAGGCTCATGCATCCTTTTGAAGAGGTGACAAACCTAGTCAGTCGCACCGAAGGCACCATCAGCGACCTCATCCCATTTGTTTTCTTCCTGGAGCGTGCCCTGCGAAGAGTGCTGGATCAGGCTGTAGATGAGCGTGAAGAGGAAGAGTTGTGGTCACCATCACCACCAGAAACAGCCTTGTCATCATTGCTTTCCGGACCTGCGGCAATGCTGCAAATGGAGTATGAGGAAGAGGACTCAGAGGAGGAATGTGGCTTTGAGTAGGAGGAAGATCAACCACAGCAGGCATCCCAGGGTGCTCGTTGTTGTCACCTATCTGGGACCCATGGTGTTGTACGTGGCTGGTGGGAAGAACAGACCGTCAATGAGATCAGTGAGGAGGAGGAACGGGAAATGAGTAGCTCGGCATCCAACCTTGTGCAAGTGGGGTCTTTCATGCTGTCATGTCTGCTGAGGGACCCTCGTATAAAAAGGCTAAAGGAGAACGTCCTGTACTGGGTGGCCATGCTACTAGACCCCTGGTATAAGCAGAAAGTGGCGGAAATGTTACCAAATTACCAAAAGTCAGAAAGGATGCAGCAGTTCAAAACCAAACAAAAAAATATGCTTTACACAGCTTATAAGGGGGATGTCACAGCACAATGGTAATCTAAGTGGGGAAGAGGTGAAAGTAATCCTCCTCCTACCACGACCACGGCGGCAAGGACAGGACGCTTTACAGATGTGTTGTTGATCGAGGACATGCAGAGCTATTTCAGTCCTACACATCGCCACAGCCCTTCGGGATCCAGCCTTAGAGAATGATTCGACCGACAGGTAGCAGACTACCTCGCCTTAACTGCAGATATTGACACTCTGAGGAGCGATGAACCCCTTTACTACTGGATGTGCAGGCTTGACCTGTGGCCTGAGCTATCCCAGTTTGCGATAGAACTTCTGGCCTGCCCCGCTTCAAGTGTCCTGTCAGAATGGACCTTCAGTGCAGCAGGAGGCATTGTCACTGACAAAAGAAGTCGTCTCGGTAAAAAAAGTGTTGATTACCTCACCTTCATTAAGATGAATGAGGCATGGATCCCGAAGGGACTGACAGTGGGGGATACGTTTGACTAACAAAAGGCCTGATGACATGCCTTGGCCTCAAAATGGTCGCCACACTGCTGTATCTAATTTAATTGTCTGCATACCGGATGACTTTCGTGAATTCTCCGCCACCAACTAGGGTTCAAGCCACAATGTTTTAGTCACCTTTCTGCTACAGCAGCGGCTGCAACAATAACATTATTTTTCAGGCATGTGTACATGTCTAATTTTTCTGGCCTCTGGTCCTGCATTGTGGCTGCAAAAGCAAAAAAAAGGCACATACATGTGTCAATTCCCCTTCGTGATCGGTACCTTGTTGTGGTGAAGGGGCTTGCGTATCATAATGAAGCGATTATCACCTCTATGAGTGTGTTGGCAATGTTGCCACACTCCAGATGATAAGGCCGTTGCTTCATTATGATCAGACTAAAAGCGATCGGCTGGATAATTTTTCATAGAAAAAACATGATTTTTTTTATTTTTTTTAAGTTGTATGGGTTTTTAATACATAAAATAAAAAAAACATAATAGTTTATTAGAAATAATGCAGACAATTTAAAAAATCCCCATCAATTCCAATACAAAGCAAGTAGAGAGCTCAGAACTAAATTATTTCAGGATGTCGTAATGGTTCGTTAATTCGACAATGGTTAATCAATTCGACACACGTCCCTGGATAGGGGACGTAACAGGGATTAAACTGATAGGAATAGTACTAGTTAAGACACCACTCATATAGGGTCAGGGTGTCACAGCAAAATGCTCCGTGCATGCGCAGTGCCCCAACTTGGGAGTAAGAGGACCGACCAAGCTGCTTTTTCCATCTCTTGGTTCCTAAAATCAATTCAGTTTGGTGTATCAGAGTTTGGTCTGTCACTGTGATGGCAGTCGAAGGTACCCGCCCTAATTATTTTTTTTACAAAAGGCAATCCCTGATATGGAATGTAACAGGGATTAAACTGATGAGAAGAGAACTACAGAAAATACCACTCATATCGGGTGTGACAGTAAATTGCACGGCGCAGACGCAGTAACTGTGGATTTAAATAAAGGGGAGGGAGCCAGCGTTTTTTTTAACCATCTCCACGTTCGAAAAATCAATTCAATAAATGGACCCCAGATTGGGGTTGCAACAAGGATTAAACTGATGAGAAGAGAACTACAGAAAATACCACTCATATCGGGTGTGACAGTAAATTCCACGGCGCAGACGCAGTGACCGTGGATTAAACAAAGGGGAGGGAGCCAGCGTTTTTTTTAACCATCTCCCCGTTCTAAAAATCAATACAATAAATGGACCCCAGATTGGGGACGTAACAGGGATTAAACTGATGAGAATAGTACTACAGAAAATACCACTCATATCGGGTGTGACAGTAAATTGCACAGAGTTTGCAGTTGGGCAAATGGACTGTTTGCGGTGCATTAAAAGGGGAGTTTGGTCTGTCAATGTCTGTGAAGCGGGCGTAACCCTTACACTACCTGATCGATACAACATCATACCTGATCGTATACACACACTGGATGTTTTAAACCACGTTGTTCAAAAAAAAATTAAATTGTTAGGTGATTTATGCCCTTTATGGATTAAAAACCCAACTCTGCGTCAACTATGTAATTTTCCATGGGAGTCTTGCCATGGATCCCCCTCCGGCATGCCACAGTCCAGGTGTTAGCCCCCTTGAAATAACTTTTCCATCACTACTGTGGCCAGAAAGAGTCCCTGTGGGTTTTAAAATTCGCCTGCCTATTGAAGTCAATGGCGGTTCGCCCGGTTCGCCCGTTCGCGAACATTTGCAAAAATTCGCGTTCGCCGTTTGCGAACGGAAAATGTTATGTTCGCGACATCTCTATTCTAGAGATGTGTCTGCTGCTAGAACTCTGCGTGGCATTGACCTGATCTCTAATCTGGGCTGCTGTTAACCTGTGATTTCTGCGGCTGGTGACTCGTCTGAACTTATCCTCCGCAGTAGAGTTGACTCTTGGTCTTCCTTTCCTGGGGCGGTCCGCATGTGAGCCAGTTTCTTTATAGCGCTTGATGGTTTTTGTGACTGCACTTGGGGACACTTTCAAAGTTTCCCCAATTTTTCGGACTGACTGACCTTCATTTCTTAAAGTAATGATGGCCACTCGTTTTTCTTTACTTAGCTGCTTTTTTCTTGCCATAATACAAATTCTAACAGTCTATTCAGTAGGACTATCAGCTGTGTATCCATCTGACTTCTCCACAATGCAACTGATGGTCCCAACCTCATTTATAAGGCAAGAAATCCCACTTATTAAACCTGACAGGGCACACCTGTGAAGTGAAAACCATTTCAGGTGACTACCTCTTGAAGCTCATCAAGAGAATGCCAAGAGTGTGCAAAGCAGTAATCAAAGCAAAAGGTGGCTACTTTGAGGAACCTAGAATATGACATATTTTCCGTTGTTTCACACTTTTTTGTTATGTATATAATTCCACATGTGTTAATTCATAGTTTTGATGCCTTCAGTGTGAATCTACAATTTTCATAGTCATGTTCCTTAAAAAGGTTTATTGTACTCATAAAGTTGCACTTGTAATCAGCATATCAGAATTTAAAATCTCCACGCTGCTTGAGCTTCATCAGGGGGCGCCAGGTGTGAACGAGGACCTCAGGAATATCTGCAGCGCGATCCTATTTTCGTACATATTGGCTGGTAGGGACCATCATTCTGATTGAAACCAATGCCTTTCTTTTGTCTGTATGCTAAACAGCTGCAGCGATATCTATGTTTTTATTCATTGGCAGATGACCAAGTTGGAGCACCAGGAGGCGGGGCAGAATCAACTGTCAACTGTAGGCATCTGTGTTGGTCCCATGTTCATATGTGCCTCATTGCTGAAAAAACATTTTTAATATATGCAAATGAGCCTCTATGGGCAACAGGGGCATTGTGGTTACACCAAGGGGCTCTGCTCTCTCTGCAACTGCCATGCCCTCTCCACTTTGATTGACAGGAACAGGCATTATGATGTTTTTATTGCCTCGCCCTGTCAATCAAAGTAGAGAGGGTGCAGCAGTTGCAGAGAGAGCAGAGGGTCTAGGTAGAAGGGTAACACCCCCGTTGCTCCTAGAGGCTCATTTGCATATATTAAAACATAATTTTTCTCAGCAGTGCAGGCACATATGAACATAGGACCAACACAGATCGCAACAGGTCAGCTAGTTTCATATGTACAAATATGCTGACAGATGCCCTTTAAAATGTAAAAAAAATAAAAAACATTTGAAATGCATGGTATTTTTAAAGTGTTTTAAAACACTGAAACAAAGGTGTCCTTGCAAAGGAATATGTCCCCAATGAACTGGTTGCAATTAGAAAATGCCAAATTTTTCTTGGTACGTGCTTTATTATGTGTATTGTGTATACATGTAAGCATCTACACATTTGTAAAAATCACGTACAGTAACTTCTACAAGTCTGCCGATAGCTGCTGGCTGGATCCACAAGTATTAATCTCCCTGAATCTTCTCATCAACAGTCAGAACATCCTGTTTTCTATTTTCATGATCTCTCTGTAAGTGAACAAACTTTTCCATCTTTATGTACTTGTTACTTGAGCATCTTCACATAGCGCACAGAACATCTACTAATCCCAGTTGCCTTCTCGCTTGCCTTCTCTATTTCTGTACTTGCAACCAGGATGACACTAGATACATGCAAACGCAATACTGTACACTAATATGACATTATTTAATGATTAGATTGCTACATTAAAGGGGTTATCTGATTTTTGAAACATACCCCCCATGTGCTGGGCCCCTCAAAGGTAATATACTTACCTTGCTCCCCGCGCCGCTCCTGGTCCCAGCACCGCTGCTTCTCTCTGTGCGTCAATTAAAACATCCAGTGTCAGAGGGGAGCAGCAAATGGCAGGCAGAGACAGGGACAAGCCTCCTTAGCATCGCTGGTGGGGGGGATTTTTCTGAAATCAGATAACCCCTTTGAATGATGATTTAAAAATTTTCAGGGTGGTCAGTACCTATCCTGAATACACATTTTTTTATGGTGAAGAGTAGAGGTGAGCGAATTTCTCAAAAATTTGATTTGGCCATTTCGCTGAATTTTTCGAAAAAATTTGGTTTGATCCGAATTTATTCATGGCGAATCACAATAAAAAACTTCTATACCTGGCTGCAGAGAGCCTTTATAGTGCTGTAGAACACTGTGCCTTGCAGTAACACACATAAGGATTCTGCTGTGGTAGTAAAAAATAATACTGTGAGTCTGTATGACATGCAGATGACAGGCATCGCTCTTAGAATCACTGCACACTTCACTTATTTGGGCAGTTACGGGGCCAAAACTGACCAAATAATTCAAGTGTGAATGTTAGCGCCAAGAAGAAGTGCACTCCTTTTACACTGTCGGCAGCTGATTCCACATAGATGTCTACAAAACCTGTTCTATTAAACGCTTATACAAGAAGAGCCCCCCCAACAGAGTGGAGAGGGTGTCAGCAGTAAGTTTGTGTTGACGTCACTGATTATTTTGCCCTTCCTCTGATCCATCAGAACAATAACCCCAAAAAAACTGATCCTGTCTGTGGAGCATCTGCCTTCACTCAGTCAGCATTTGGTCAGTAATTCATCAGTATTGCTAACGCCAAATAAAACAGGAGTGGATCCAAAACAGAGATGACACGTGAATGGAATATTTGCATGTATTCTGTATTTTGTACCCACTGCTGCTTTTAGCTACGAAATCATAAGTCAATTCTGATACAAAATAGGGACCATGTAATTCAGGCCTTACAGCTGTTACATAGACAGGATCCGTTGTGTGTGTCATTTTTTCTTCCTTCTGACAGATCAGAAGAAGGGTCAAATAAATGATGATGTCAGCCAGGCCAAAAGGCAAAATAGTAACTTAGTCATGAAGTGTGGAGGGTGGAAACAGTATGAGAAGTCCACAGAATGGTCCAATGACAGAGTCTGGAGGTGGCAGCAACATCAGGAGGAGGCCACAGAGTGGCAAAATGACAGCGTGAAGGTGGCAGAAGCATCAGAAGGCCACATATTGGCACAATAACAAAGAGTGGAGGTGGCGGCAGCAGCAGCATCAAGAGGAGGTCACAGAGTGGCACAATGACAGTGTTGAGGTGGCGGCAGCAGCATCACAGTGGCACAATGACAGTGTGGAGGTGGTGGCAGCATCAGGAGGCCACACAGCTGCACAATGACAGTATTTGGATATGGCAGCAGCAGCAGCATCAGGAGGAGACTAAAGGGTGGCACAATGACAGTGTGAAGGTGGCAGGAGTGTGGAGGTGGCAGCAGCATCATCAGGATGACACAGAGTAGCACAATGACAGAGTGTGGAGGTGGTGGCAGCAGCATCAGGAGGAGGCCACAGGGTGACACAATGACAGTGTGGAGGTTGCAGCAGCATCAGGAGCATCAGGAGGCCACAGAGCAGCAAAATGAGTGTGCAGGTGTTTGCAGAAATAGCATCAGGAGGGGGCCACAGGGTGGCACAATGACAGTGTGAAGGTTGCAGCAGTAGCGGCATTAGGAGACCACAGAGTGGCACAATGACAGAGTGTGGAGGTGGAAGCAGCAGCAGCATCAGGAGAAGGCCACAGGGTAGCACAATGACAGAGTGTGGAGGTGGTAGCAGCATTAGGAGGAGGCCACAGGGTGGCACAATGACAGCGTGGAGGTGGCAGCAGCATCAGGAGGAGGCCACAGAGTGGCACAATGAAAGTGTGGAGGTGGCAGCAACAGCATCAGGAGACCACAAAGTGGCAAGGTGACAGAGTGTGGAGGTGGCAGCAGCATCAGGAGACCACAGAGTGGCAAGGTGACATAGTGTGGAGGTGTCAGCAGCATCAGAGGACCACAGAGTAAACCGAGGACAGAGTGGGGAGGTGGGTGGCAATAACAGTACCCGCTGAAGATGGTGGGTGAAAGAAGGAGCACTTGGCATCAGATGCGTGACATCAGGCGGGTGGCAGCATCAGAATAGTAGCTGAGGCAGGTAGCCAGTAGTGATGAGCGGCATAGGCAATATTCCAATTTGCGATATTTTGCACATTTTTGGCCAAATATTCGCCATGAATTCTCAAATTCGAGAATTTGTGATCTCCAGTCATTGTTTACTTGATTGCGAAAATCAGCAATGTAATATATTCATGATAAATTTGCGATAAATTAAAATATTCAACACTATTCACGAATACGAATATATAGCACTATATTCTAAATATTCGCGAATTCTAGAAGTGGCGTTATTCTCAATTAAAACTCGCAATTAAAATATCCGTGCTCAACACTAGTAGCCAGAAGAAACCGGTCTCTTTTGTCAAAGTGTTGGTGTGGCACCATGGATGATCTAGTCTGATGCATCAGGAATTGGTGGGTGGAAATCCTGGCTAATCCACTGCTGATTCATCTTGACAAAGGTCAGTCTCTCCACATTTTGAGTGGACAGGCGAGTTCTTCTTGGGGTACTATGGCCGCGCCGCACTAAACACCCACTCTGATGCCACACTATTGGTGGGCAGGACAGCTTTTCCAGGGCAAACTCGGCCAGTTGCGACCACAAATCCAGTTTGGCTGCCCAGTAGTCCAGATCTTTAATGTGGGGTGGCAGGGTGCTGTCCAAGTATGCCACCACCTGCTGTATCATGTCCTGCTCCAGGTCTAGCTGCTGCTAGTGAGTAGTTTCTTCATTAGGCGGGTGAAGAAAGCTGCTCATCAGCGACTCTACACTCAAGTTGCTGCTGATGAAGCTGGAACTGCTCCTAACCGACCCCCCCCCACCCTGCCACAGCATCCATGGCAGAGGAACGTGAGCGCAGAGGGTCACCTCGGTCATACCTGCGAGAGGATCGACAATGACGCAGATAGGCACTGGCCAACTGACTAAATAGGAAGGCTCTATAGTAGTTCAGTTTGTCCTACCTCTCAGCGGGTGTACATTTTGGACCAGTAGCAAGGGTCCAAGAAGATGGAGAGCCAGAAGTCTTCCCTCTGCTGAATGTTGACAATTCAGCTGTCACTATTCAAGCAAGTGAGCATGCATCGGGCCATTTGTGCAAGTGACTTGAAGGGACTCCCTGACTTCATCTCCACTGCATACTTCTATGGTGTGTCTGGGTCCTCTGCCGCATCTTCCTTATCGCCCTGTAGCTCCTCTGGCAGCTCCGGTTCCTCCTCTTCTGTCACCTGTGTAGAAAAAACACCCATTTTGCACCACATTGCTTGTGCTCCAATGTCCTCCTCCTCCTGCTCCAGTTCAGCCCCCACAGGGCTCATGTGGATGTGAGATCTAGGCACCATGTCTCCAGTCCCCTGACCAGCCACATTTACCAGCATCTGTTCCAGGACATGAAGGAATAGAATGACGTTGTTCATCCTGTAGTCCTGGCGACTGACAAATAATGTGGCCTCCTCAAAGAGCCTGAGCAAACGGCAGGTGTAGCGCATAAGCTGCCACTGGCTGACATCAAAGTTACACAGGGGAGTATTCCTGTCCGTTTGGATCATCAAGAAATCGTTTATGGCCTTTCTATGTTTGTATAGTCAGTACAACATATGGAGGGAGGAATTCCAACGGGTGGAAACGTTGCATATCAGCCTATTTTAGGTGATGCCGTGCTACATACACGTGTAGGGCTAGTACTGCCTTTTTGGCAAATAAATGACGGCTTGGGACCCTCCACCTCGTCTCGGCACAAACCATAAGTTCTCTGAAAGGTGCAGAGTCCACCACTTGGAAAGGGAGAGACTGCAGCACCAGCAACTTGGCCAGGAGCACATTCAGCTTCTGAGCTATTGGATGAGTGCACGCATACTGTTGTCACTTGGCACTTGCTTCGTTGATCAATTGCTGACAAAATGACTGACGAGGAGTAGGAGGAGGTTCAGGAGCATCAAGACCAGCAGATGATGGGAAGGACAGACAGCTCCCTTGGGCTGAGGTGGTGGAGCCTTGACTGCCTGAAATCGGGTGCGTTCCACTACCCTGCTGACTCCCGGCCACGCTAGCTTCTTGCTGGCTCTGTCGCTGCCTCACAGGCAAGCTGCCCCTTCTCCCGGCTCCCAAATACGATCAGTTACATCATCATCATCGAGTACTATCTGCACGTCACTGATGTCCTCCTCAAGGGTCTCTGGGTCAGGAGCCTAAACGCTTGCAACACCAGCTCCCACCCAACTCTCCTCATCACTACTTGCCTCCCTACTGGAGGAAGCAGCGGATGTCTCCTCCACATCTTGGCTGGCCAGTAGCTGCTGACAGCCTTCTAGTAGCTCGTCCTTGCTATATAGTGGAGCTGAGCCCACAGAATATAATACTGCTCTGGCTGAGGGAGCAGAAAAGGACAGAGGCAGGTTGAGGACAGGTGAGGGCACAGGGCCTGCTTCCCGGTCATGCCAACTAAGAATTCTCTCTGATGAACCCACTGACTCATGGCTGTGGGTGTCTGATGTCACTTGGGACAAAGTGGATGACTGAGTCAACCATTCAATAATCGCTGGGTTGCTGGTCAAGACACTCAGGCCTCTCGCTGCGACTCCTGCTGCCACAGGCCCTTACTTTGCTGTGACCTGTGCATGTGCCAGAAATATTTAGTCCTCTGCAACTCCCCTGTGCAGGGCCTGGCACTTCTCTTTCTGACATACTGTTAGACCAAAAAAATAAATAAAACGGAAATTAAAACAGCCCAAAAAAGTCTGTAATTTTCTCACTTCACCACACAATGGCTAATAAGCCCTTTTTTTTCCAATAACACATGCCAAAAAAGGGCTTTAGAACATATAACTGCACTGCTAAACGGCAAATAGGGCCTTCTTTTTTTCCACTTATACACGCCACAAAAGTCTTTAGAACATATAACTACACCGCTGAACGGCAAATAATATATATTTTTGTGCCACTAATACACGCCAAAAAGGGCTTTAGAACATATAACTGCACCACTGAATGTCAAATATACAGTATATATATATCTATATATTTTTTTGCCATTAATACACGCCAAAAAGGGCTGTAATTTTCTCATTTCTCACTTCACCACACAATGGAAAATCATTTTTTTCTGCCACTAATACACGCTAAAAAGGGCTTTAGAACATATAACTGCACCGCTGAATGACAAAAATATTTTTTTTTTTGCCACTAATGCATGCCAGAAAAGGGCTGTTATTTTCTCACTTCTCCACACAACCACAAATACTTTTTTTGAGCCACTAATACATGCCAAAAAGGGTTTTAATACATATAACTGCACTGCTGAATGGCAAATAGGCCTTTATTTTTTTCCACTTATACACACCACAATAGGCTTTAGAACATATAACTGCACTGCTGAACGGCAAATAGGCCCTTACTTTTTTCCACTTATATTCTCAACAGAAGGCTTTAGAACATATAACTGCACGGCTGAATGGCAAATAGGCCCTTTTATTTTCCCACTTATACACACCACAAAAGGCTTTGGAACATATAACTACACTGCTGAACAGCAACTAATATATATTTTTTTGCCTCTAATACAAGCCAAAAAGAGCTTAGAACATATAACTGCACTGCTGAATTTCAAATAGTTCCTTATTTTTATCCACTTATACACACCAGAAAAGGCTTTAGAACATATAACACATAAATTAGAAAAGTATTCTAAAGAATAACAAAGGCCGGTGAAAATTAATTCGACCACTTCTTCCAGTAAAGAACAGTTCAAAAATGATTTTCTTATTTATTAATTCATGAGTCCTCCCAACCACCTTCTCCCTCTTCCTGACAGCTAGTATGGGCTCAATGTAGGTGACGATGTTAGATCTCCAAAAGATTGAGTTAATTCACCAATGTCACCTGCTAATCATGTTCACTGTTAGAGGTAAAGAGTAAGGCTAGGACAGCGACTATTAATATGGACAGTGATTGGCTGCAGTGGTGAAGTTCCGAACACCTGCATTTCATAGTGTTAGGGACATGCAGGTGTATGACAGCCAATTACTGATCTCAATCTTAAAGTAACAGCGACATATACATCTATGGGTACTCACATGGCTGCCAGTGGTAACAAACAGCCTCTTTAAAAACATACTGCACAGTCAAATCTTTTACACTTTTTCTTTAAAAATAGTCCAACAAATCTAGTTTTTTGGTGACAAAAGCCTGCCGATGTGACACTTCCTGGGGTTATGTGATCCCCCTTCTTCGTTTTTCCTGTTTTCTAATCTAAAAATCGGCTGACACCATTTTGAGAAATTCATATGAATCAAATCACCAAAAATTTAGATTTGGTTTTAACCAGAATTTTTGGAAAATCCTGATTGAATTTGATTCTAACCAAATCAATTCGCTCATCTCTAGTCCTGAGTTCAAATCAGACCATAGACAACGTCTGTATGTTCTCTCAATATTTGTGAGGGTTTTCTCACCTTTCAAAAACCAGACTGATAAGTTAATTGGATTCCTGTTAAATTTACCTTAGCTTGAATCTGGGTTTTAGATGGTGAGCCGCATTGTGGAATGGGACTTGTGTCAGAAATGATCATTTCTGTACAGCAGTGTAAAATATGTTAGTATTATTTAATAGCGATGAGTGGCAGGGGTCATATTCGAATTTGTGATATTTTGTAGAATATTCGTCATATATTTGTGAATTCGTATATATTTGTTATATTCTAGATTCTTTTTTTTTACGCGCAAATTGGCAAGGTAATGATTGCGTAATATGCGAATATTGCGTGCTCAATACAGGCGTGGGTCAAAAACAAATATATAGCACTATAGAATATAGTGCTATATATTCATTTTTAGAATATTCTTTTTTTTTCCATCTGAAGTCATGATTCCTCCCTGCTTAAATAGCTTTTGTGCTAATGACTCATTGGCCCACAAGCAAGAAGCAGGGAGGAATCATGACTTCAGATGGAAAAAATGACGAATATTCTAAAAACTAATATATAGCACTATATTCTTAATATTCACAAATTCTCGAAGTGGTGATATTCGCGATAAAAATTTGCTTTTTGAATATTCATGCTCAACACTACTATTTAAGTAGAGAATAAAACAATAGAAATTTTGTTTGCAGAGATTGTAAGACTTTAGACTCTGAACAATTCCATGTGAGAGAATTAATTATATTATGAGGGAGGGTACGCGCTCATAAAGCCTGATTTTTCTTTCTTTCTTACATTGCAAACAGCGAAAAAATAAGTGCATTATTGATAACAAGATAATCCTACCAAGTCACCTTAGATATCCATCTTAAGGAATTAGAAAACATTTTATCAGAGGTTAATTGCTGTAGACACTTAACATATGCCCATACAGAAATGCTGCATGCTTTATCCGTGATTGGCTGCTTATTCTCAGTGACCATCTGCTAACAACTCTTTACATGTCAATTTAAATCAATCTAATGAATTGAAGCAGCTCAGCTTAAGAATCGGTTATGATGCCCCCTCTGTGTTGAGTCTGACCAACCTTCTCTAAACCTAAAGAAACTCATTATATTGTCTTTAGAGATGAGCAAAGTTATCAAAAATTCTATTCAGCTGCTTTGCCGAATTTCACAAAGAAATTCGATTTGTTAAGAATTACTTAGTCATGAATCGCATTCCATTGTATATATCAAGCGTAAGAATGGGGAATGGCAATTTTGACGCCCCCCATCATTAAACCCCTCGTGGCATCTGACATTAGCAATGAGGTCTTTCAGGGGTTAATGAGGAGTTAAAAAAAATACATACTCACCTCATCCATTTGTTTGCGGACAGGCCATAGTGGCCATCTTAATTGAAGAAACCAAGCAAAATCTTGTGCGGTGACATGATGATGTCATCACTGATGACTTCACCAGGCCGAGGCAGCATGCCAACTTGGTGACGTCACATGTCACTAGTGATGAGCGGCAGGTGCCATATTCGATTTAGACGAAATTCGCGAATATTCGATAGAATATTCGTTTTATATTCGTCGAAATCGAATATTCGTCATTATTCTTGTTATCACGATTAATATGCGATTTAAATAATCGCGTATTGCGATTGTAACTTAAAGGCTACTCTCCTATTGAAATAGCAATGCGATTAATTCAAGTTATAAAAATCGAATTTCGATTTTAACTTAGCACTGCTATATTCCATATTCGTTAATTCTAGCCTAATATAGAATATAGCAGTGCTAAGTTAAAATCGAAATTCGATTTTTATAACTTGAATTATTCGCATTGCTATTTCAATAGGAGAGTAGCCTTTAAGTTAAATCGAAATTCGATTATTATAACTTGAAATAATCGAATTGCGATTTCAACGTAATTCTCAATTCCGACAGTACATTCTAGTATATGGAGTCGTTCCCATGGTGATGGGGACGCTCCATGAGCATGGAATATAGCATTACTAAGTTAAAATCGCCATGTGATTACTTCGAGTTATATTAATCGCATGGCGATTTCAACTTGGGCCTGGTTTACTATATGGTTGGCTTCAATGGCTTGGTAGAATTAGTGAATATGACGAATATATTCGTTATATTCCACAAAACGAAGATAACGAAGTATTCTGCATCTTCGTTTTAGCTACCTATTCGTCAACTTCGCTCATTCTAGCAATCATATAGGAAAGTTGACTATAGAGACAGCTAAGTTTAATTCGCTATGCGATTATATTACTTTGCTTTTTTTAAAATAAATAGAATAATTATAATACCTGATAATTATTATAATTATACTATTTATAAAAAAAAAGCAGTCATATAATCGCATAGCGAATTAAACTTAGCTGTCTCTATAGTAAACTTTCCTATATGATTGCTAGAATTAACGAAGTTGATGAATAGGTAGCTAAAACGAAGATGCAGAATACATTCGTTATCTTTGTTTTGTGGAATATGACGAATATATTCGTCATATTCGCTAATTCTACCAAGCCAACCATAGTAAACCAGGTCCAAGTTGAAATCGCAATTCGATTAATTAAAGTTATAATAATCGAATTTCGATTTTAACTTAGCACTGCTATAGTCCATATTAGGCTAGAATTAACGAATATGGAATATAGCAGTGCTAAGTTAAAATCGAAATTCGATTTTTATAACTTGAATTAATCACATTGCTATTTCAATAGGAGAGTAGCCTTTAAGTTAAAATCGAAATTCGATTATTATAACTTGAAATAATCGAATTGCGATTTCAACGTAATTCTCAAATCCGACAGTACATTCTAGTATATGGAGACGTTCCCATGGTGATGGGAATGCTCCATGAGCATGGAAGTCGGCAGAAGCAGCAACGGGCACTGACTGGAGCAGCTAGGAAGCCAGGAATCCAAAGGACAGGTAAGAACAACTTTAGGGAAGTGGGAAAGAAAAAAATATAACAATAAAAAAAAACAACAAAAAAAAACCCGAATATTCGAAATATCGAATTTATATCACTATATTCGAAATATTCGCGAATTAGCGAAGTGCCGATATTCGCGAAAAAAATTCGGTATTCGAATATTCGCGCTCAACACTACACGTCACCATGCACAAGATTTCACACAGTTTCTTCAATCAACATCGCCACGACGGCCACAGCGGCCTCTCCACACGAGCAAATGGGTGAGGTGATTTATTTATTTTTTATCGTCATTTCAGGAAAAATTGATTCGTTACCACGAAAATCTAATTTTGCCTGAAATTCAGATCAAAGTCTACTTCATTAACTCAGATTCACTTAATACTAATTGTCTTCAATGCAGAATGCTTATGCGGCTGCTTTGCAGGTATTGTTTTCTCAGGTTTCCATTCTTTTCAGTTTCTGATTATTCAGATGCGACATTCATCACTTATCGCAGCATCTGAGATAGAAATTTAGGCCTTTCAGGGGCTAAACCAGATAAAAAAATACAAAAAAAAACCATACTAACCTTATCCATTTGATCACGGAGAGACCATCACGGCCATCTTAATTGAAGACACCGTGTGAAATCTTACATGGTGGCTTGATGATGTCATCTCTCTGGACGGAAGTCGTGATGTCATCACTTATGACGTCACCGCGTCTGGCCAGCATGGTGACACACACATTACTTGCCGTGAGATTTTGCATGGCTTCTGTAATCAAGATGGCCATGATGGTCTCTTTGCCATGGGCAAATAGATTTTTTTCTTTACCGCCATGAGCATGAGGAATCAAATCTTTCCTGAAATTCGGACTGAGGTCCACTTCGGATACTTTGATTCGCTCAATACTATTATAAACATTTCTTTTATATTTCTTTCTTGGGAGATATACAGCTCTAACTCCAACCACCAAAGAAGGTATTTTATTAGATAACCAAAATTTAGCTATAGTTTCTCTAGGTGCAAAAAGAACACAATATACTGTATTTCTACTAGGGATACAACTAATATTCTAAATGCATAGGACCCAATGCAAATTGGTATTGCCTTAAATGGTAATGTCCCAGACTTTGTAGCTATCAGAATGATGAACTTAAAGAGTCGTTAACTTTTCACAAAACTTTTGATACGTCATAGAGACCTATCAAAAGTTTAGATTAGTGGTGGTCTGAGCACTGAGACACCCATGAAAGAGGGGAGAGAAGTGCGTGCATATTGCACTCTCACTCCTCGCTGCTTAGGAAGGAATTGAGATGGGCCCATAGACTTCTATGGAGCCCACCTCATGCAACGACGAGAGAGAGAGAGAGAGAGAGAGAGAGAGAGAGCTATGGGTGCAATTCTCTCCTCTTGTTCTAGGGATCATTGGGGGTCTCCACTGATCTAAACTTTTGATATGTCTTTATACCATATCAAATGTTTTGTAATAAGTTAGTGACTCTTTAATTTTCTTTACAATAGGTCTTTGGTAGTGGTGAGCGAGCATGTTCGGCCGTATACCTGTTCGGCTAGAGCATCGCTATGCTCGGTAGAGCTTGGCTGAAAAATTTGAGTGCTTGAAAACAATTTAATACAATGGAAGTCAATGGGATAAGACCCGGCACCCCCTTCTCAGAAGACAAGAGTGTGTCTGGTTCATAAAGGTTAGAAATTGATGGAAACCCCTTTAAAATGGTTTGGCAATAGCATTAAGAGGTTAGCTGGCTGCGTCTTGGACTCCTATTAAGTACAACATACAAGAGACAACCACTCAAAGGCTATATGCCAAAAGCCAGGTATATTCCCAATAAGTGCACTATGAGATATTCCAAACCAGCTCTCATCTGACTAAGAACCAGTAAACCTCAAAGTTATTTAGCAAATGTTGGATGGCTTGGGTGGACCTGCACACCTAGAATAATATCATTAGGGAGACAAAAAGTTTTCAGATTATCCTAACATAATATTCAATAACATTTCTATACAGTTTTGTCAGGTAAAAACTAATTTGCATAAACATTGGCTTATAGGAAAGATAAATTATCCGAATCTGCCTTGTTTTTCAGCTGTCTGTCATGGAACCATGAACCAGACGTACAACAAGAGATAAGTGGAAATAAGAAGGCTTTATTGAAAACCAAGCTGTAAGGCAAAAGTCCAAACGGATGGCTAAACCGAAGCAGGGTCTTGCGAAGCCAGAGGTCAGGAACCAGAAGGGTAGTCAGACGAAGCCTGGATCAGGAACCAGCAGGGTAGTCAGACGAAGCCTGGATCAGGAACCAGCAGGGTAGTCAGACGAAGCCAGGATCAGGAACCAGAAGCAGCAGCAGTCTTAGAAGCATGTGAACACAGGAGGACCAAGCAAGGAACTGAAGCCACAGACCTCCTATATATATGAGCTAGGCATCCAGCTCCTCCCAGTGGGAAGGAGAAGCCGCAGGGTGGGAGGCTACAAGAAACCCAGAAACCAAGATGGCCGCCAGCACATGTCAAACGAAGGAGAACAGCAAGAAGGTAAGACCATGACACTGTCATAAGACTATGAAAACCAATAGATGGCGCTATGGAGTTATGAACACCGCCCTCTATTGGTTTTACAGTCTTATGACAAGACAAATATTATTGTTAGAAGACTATGAAACCAATAGAGGGAGATGTTCATAGCTCAATAGCGCCCTCTATTGGTTTCATAGTCTTCTGACAATCAATATTTGACAGAATTCTTATGACAAGCTTATTAGCCTTTTGTATGGAAAATTTGAATATTCTAAAAAACAAATATATAGCAAGATAGTGAATATTATGTAATAATTATGTAGTAAGTCAGTGATAATATCTGACACTGGAAAAGCTGGTTAATAACTCAGTGTAGATTGCGAGTTATTACCCAGCTTACCCAGTGTCAGATATCATCCTAGTGTAGATCGCGAATATTCTAATCGCAAATTTTCCATGCAAAAAGCTAATAAGCTTGTCATAAGAATACAGTCTAATATTCTTGTCAGAAAACTATGGAAACCAATAGAGGGCACTATTGAGTTATGAACAGCGCCCTCTATTGGTTTCATAGTCTTCTGACAAGAATATTAGACTCGCCATAAAACTGTAAAACCAATAGAGGGCGCTGTTCATAACTCCATAGCGCCCTCTATTGGTTTTCATAGTCTTATGACAGCTGAAAAACAAGGCAGATTCTGCTCATTTGCATGTCTTTACTATAAGCCCATGTTTATGCAAAGAGTTTTCACATGACAAAACTGTATGGAAAGGTTATTGAATATTATGTTAGGACAATCTCAAAACTTTTTGTCGCCCTAATGATATTGATCTAGGTGTGCAGGTTCACCCAAGCCATCCAACAGATGCAAAATAACTTTGAGGTTTACTGGTTCTCAGTCAGATGAGAGCTGGTTTGGAATATCTCATAGTACACAAGGCTGCCATTGTAAGGTATGCTGGTTGTTATCTGTCTCATGGATAGATTGGGCACATACCTGGCTTTTGGCATATAGCTTTTGCGTGGATATCTGTTGTATGTAATAGGAGCATAAGATGCATCCAGCCATCCTCGTAATGCTGTTTCCAAACCAGTTTGATGGGGTATCCATCAATTTCTAACCTTTTATTATGAACCAGACACCCTCTTCTCTTCCGAACAGGCGGTGCCTGGTTGTCTTCCATTGACTTCCATTATACTCAGGTGCTCAGCTGTGCATAGGAATCTAACAATGTGTTCGGGCCGACCACCTGAATACTTTGGTACTCGCTCATCACTAGTCTTTGGGTGTGCTGTTCCCCTGGACTCAAGGCTGTGATCCTTCACTATTACCTACAACAAATACAATGAAGTATACATTTAGACAGGAAGCCAAAGTTTGGGAAACAGAGATCAGGCAGAACCAATGTTCAGAGACTTGTAAATTGCTTCTTTCTCGCCCTAGTGGCCAATTATGCAACCAGAATGTTTGGTTGTAGCACATATACAGTAAAAAAACAATAGCAAATATGAAAACATTTGATTCAGTTCTGATTCGTCGGTTTCAATTGATTCCTAATTAATGCTACTCACAAAAGTGCTTTGATTGCTTGGAGAATTTCACTCACCCTCTTTGTCTCTGTCTCTTATAGAATTGGTTCACTTATCTATAATATACAGCATAATAAGTATTGAACTATTTATTACTATTTGCAAACAGCTGCTTCAGGCTTATTAGACTTCATAAGTGCAAGATATGAAAACCATGGATCTATGGGAGTAGGGCTTAGGAGATCCTAATACTAAGCAAGTAGCAGCATCAAGGTTAGAATGAGAAAGGCTGCAAAGCTTTGACATCCTCTTATAATGTAATTTTCTATTTGACCTTTTCTTCACTTTTACATTTTCTTTTCTTTTTTACATTTTTGATTTTTTTTAACAGTGAATGAACAAACATTTTTTTGGTGGTACAGAGTCTGGCTGCATATACATACAAAGTTATGAACACTTCATATGATATGATCACTGTGGTGCCATCAGTCAAGATCTGAAGAATGCAAGCAGAAAAAGAATATTTGAGAACAGAAGAACAAACATATAGAACTATTTTGAACATTCCATTAAATATGAAGAGTGGAAGAGTGCAGATCTTGAAAGGAAAGAAGATAGTTCTGGTCTATGATTTAAACACTGGTAGTTAACAACATGTAAGGGAAAATCACTGAAATTGTGATCATTTATAGTGAATAGCAACAGCAGTAGAATTTAGGTCCTCTGGGGTATCTGTAACATTGGTGGTGTCTTAACTAGATTTTAGGCAGTTTTATATTTATTAAAATTGTAAGAATTGAATTAGAACCAGTGGGACCACATTTTGGGGAACATGGAATGGTTACTTTGTCCCTACCTAGTTCTGACATATAAAATATGTGGCTGATATTTTGGATAACTGAAAGTAACAAATATTAATGACAACCATTACATGATACCCTCAAATATGGTAAGAGAACCTCTAAAATCTTCTCCAGAGGAAACAATCTGATGATACCACATAGGTGCAATGGGTCAAATAAGCTGTAGCTTTGCTACATCTGCTGAACAGTGAAAGGGGGGGGGGAGGGCATTGTGGATCTTGGGAGGAGAGAAGATTATACTTAAACCCTGGACGTTAAAAACATGTAAGAGATCATTCCTGACATTGTGATCATTTATAGTGAATAGCAACAGCAGTAGAATTTAGGTCCACAAGGGTATCTGTATCCTGGGTGGTGGGTGAACTAGATAAAGGAAACAAGCTGGAGATTTTTAGGCAGTTTTCTCTTTATTATGGTGTCAGTCGTATTGCTTTGGAACCAGGGGGACCATATTTGTTGGAACATGGAATGGTTCCTATATGTGGTTGAGATTTTGGATAACTGAAAGTAACAGCCATTAATGGCAATCCTTACATGATATCCTCAGATATGGTAAGAGAATAAAAACTTCTCAAGAAGAAATGATCTGATGATTCACATAGGTACAACTGGCCAAATAAGCTGTAGCTTTGCTATGTCTGCTGAACAGTTGAAACATATGATGAAAGATATTGAAAACTCAGCAAATTATTAAACTGATACATGTTCTGTGATATCTTGCGACCTGCAAATATGAATCCTGTTTCTAAATAGCACTTGAAAATAAAGATTTCTGTACAAGTTAGAAACTCTCAAATACAAATCTACTGACAGACCTTCAGCTCCTCAGGAAATTGACATTTAACGAACACACTTCAGAGTACTCCAAATTATACTGTATATCGTTCTGCTGCTGCTGCTGAAAAGAGTAGACAGGTAATGCATTCTAATTAGATGGTACAGTAATCATTCCCAAACAGATTCTTTAAAAATTTTAATTGTTCTGCAAATGTCTAAAGCAAGAAAATGTATAATCTCAGAAATAACATTTCTTTTTGATTTCCTCAGCATTAACTTCAGATGCAATGCACTAAAGCAAGCAAAGTCCTGACCTTGAGACAGAATCGTCTTAATTCCTATATCATTGATGAGGCTATCTTCACACACACTTATGTTTATAGCAGCAGACTAAAGCTACAATTGCTGCATAGATAAAACAAATTGTAGTATATGCAATATATTCTATAGATGATTACTGAACTATATTATAGTACAGATAACTGCACTGGGTGTAGATTAAAAGCACATCCTATGTTCTGGTATATGATGTGCCATCTTTTCCAGGAAGATTTTTTTTTTAAATGTGATGGACAACTCTTATATGGTTGATTAAAGAGGTGTTCTAGGGAGATTTTTATTTTATTTTTTACCGAAAAATTATCTAAAATTCATGAAGTTTCAAAAATGTTCTGAATGTATGAGTATGAATTTTGCATCATCATATCATTCAGGAGAATAAAGGAGATTGAGGGAGACTTTTCCAGGTTATTACAGCACTTTTGATTCCTTAACATTTATTGGGACCATAATGGAATTGGAAGGGTTGATTTGACCTAATGGGACCTGAATTGAATTTTAAAAAATGTGCTCATCTCTAGCCAGAGACTATTCCGCCACTGCTCTGCACCTTCTGTTTTGGCTCAACACAGTTGGAAACACTAGAAAATGCCCACTCAGCCAATCACTGGCCTTAGCCATGGAAAGGCCATGATGAAAGATCAGTGGAGGGGAGTTCTGATTTCTTGTTATTTTGAATAAATTATGGCCTTTTTTTTTTTTTTTTTAATCACCCCTTTAATTAATTACAACATTCCATAAATGAGTTGCTCCATCATGCAGTGACCAAGTGGATCTCTGCAAAGGGTTAATTTAATGCTAAAGAGTAAACCTTATACTAAGAAGTTAAATGTTAAATGACTTGTTAAAGTACTCTTTTTCTACGCACTATGTGTATCCCTAATGGCTATGTATGGGCAACAGATAGTTAACACTGGCTTTACTTGTTAGGTTGCCAGGAGACAGGCTGGACCTTCCCACCTTGGCTAGAGTAGAGAGAAAGAGTGTCTAGTCAAAGATAGAGGCAAAGCGTTCATATGTGAGCTCATGAGACATAGGTCTAGAGAAAAGCCTGGTCCAGGGAATAGACATCCTTTAGGCTGAAAGCTGCCAGAGCAACTGACAGACATTTTTCTGATGGTTGAGAATGACTTTGAAGGCAATGCCTGGAAAGACACTAAGGTGCCGCATGTTTATGGCTATAAGACTTTATTGCTTATGGAAAGGATATATTGCTGTGGCGCCCACCACTCTTTGAGATGGTCGGGCTATCCATGAAAGATTCGGCACCATGCAAACCTTGGAATTTCATAAAGATCCCAGTTATTAGAGATGCACAAACCAGGCAAGATTTATACTGAACCTTGGAGAGTACAAAAGTGTATGTTTCTTAACAATATATATGCGTTGTCCAAGGGGTACTCTTTCTCATTATGAAGAGCCCATGGTATGCGTAGTACAAGTGTGCAGTATTATAGGACAGGTAATTCCCCTTGTATGCTAAGGATGTGTCACAGGTAGGCACTATTGTAGGCCAGGCGATGCGCCTGGTATGCAGAGTACATCTGAGTCTCACTCTAAGTTTATTTTTCAATCTTCCAAAATAACCATTGATGTGCAATTTCATTCTCATTAAAGGTATATTCTGGTCATATTGAGTTATCCTCTATTCACAGGATAGGGGATAACTGTTAGATTGGTGGCTATCTCTGGAATTCCCCTAGTAATGAATGGAGCAGCCACACACATTCACAATCAGACTCCACATTCAATTACCTTCTAGAATGCATCTGTTTCTGCTCCTCTTTGAAGTGGGTTACAGCATTTCAACTGACTGTATGAACCAAGATTCTAAGACACCAGTGGTCTTTCTAAAATGTAGCTTTTATTTTTAACCCAGAATAAAAAAAAACAATGTTTCAGTTTCCCAAAATAAATTTTCAAATCTGTATACCCATGTGAGATCACCTACTTATAGCCAAACTAGTATGATATGGAACACTGCTAGAATCTAGAAGTTTGAAGGAAGATGCTGACCACACAGTGAAGAAGCTGGTAAACTGTCAGAAGATTAATTCAATGAAGAAGTAAAACCAGCAAAGGAGTGAAAGCAGTCTGGCAAACACAATTTACAAGGGAATGAGACTGGAGCTAGGCAATAAAACTAGTCCTGATGTTCAACCACTGTTTAGATCTCAGTGTCATCTGAGTCTAAACAGTAAGCAAGATAGCGTTCTAACAGAAACCCAATGTACTCGATTATGTTCAATGGTGTCCACTGGACACAGTTCGCTACCCTTATTTGATAGCTCCAGTGCTTCCTTTATTTTGTTGTTCTGGTCCTATAATGCTGCACGAGATGTAAACACTGCAGGATCTGAAATGTGGACACACCAGAGGCAGCACAGAGGACAAGAGTGGTGGGGAGCAGGAAAGTATAAAATCCTCAGCTTAGTGAAGCAGGCTGCTGGCAATGGCTTAAATGTCCTACATCAATCAATAATACAATTTAGTCTGACAAACACAGTCTAATTAAACTAATAACACAAAAACATTCATGTCTTTTATTCAGCACATTGAGTAGGCATTCACAGTGCTGGCCAAAAAAGTAAGTGAACCTGTAGGTTAATGACTTCCTTAAGAGCTAATTAAAAAAAGTGTGCTTCAATTAAAGATGTCCGATTGGCAGTGGAAGTTTCATAGGTGCAAAAATAAAGGCACACAAAGCCTGGTTATTGACAAATCAATTCTTCTCAGCAAAGATTGGTTAGTGTAAACCATGATTTGTTGCAAACAACTTGTTCTGGTCCTATAATGCTGCACGAGATGTAAACACTGCAGGATCTGAAACGTGGACACAGCAGAGGCAGCACAGAGGACCAGAGTGGTGGGGAGCAGGTAAGTATAAAATCCTCAGCTTAGTGAGGCAGGCTGCTGGCAATTGCTAAAATGTCCTTATTCCCGGAGACCCCTTTTAATGCTTTCAATGGTACTTTCATATGGAATCCTCTCTTGTTAGAGCTATAGTAAAACTATTTTGCTAATCCTTATGAATAACTTATAAATGGCTACTACATTTTAATATATACAATTATAGATTTGCATGTGAATGAGCTGGTCAATTTACTTGGATTGTTAGCCTGTCTTCTGTTCTTTGTATGCTTGGCAGTGGTCACAAGTACAGCGAGGAGCAATTATCAATGTCTTTATAAATTAAAATGCCACAATTTATGGCACACACTATATTTGCATCTTAATTTGCGACTTTTTGAGCTTCTCAACACTTTTCTAAAATTGTGAGGAAAAAGTCAAGAGTAGTAGGGCCTATCACGGCCTGCTGGATTTACTGCATAAATTGTAGCTCAAACTTCTGGGTGGCGTAAATTTGAGTTTCTTGCTCATGAAGGGTCAGTGATGAGACTAATTTATTAGGAGGCAACTGCTTCTTAAAAAAATAGGTGCATCTTACTCCAGCTCACAATAGATCAAGACTGGTGTATAGGAACACCATTCTTGATAGATGCCCCCCCCCCATTATGTTTTCTTTTTCACTTTTATGCATAATTGTATATGTGCAGGATTGATGTATTCTGTTTGTTCTGTTATTTCTTAATTTCTCTTTTTTCCCCTCACAAAAACGTATTGATTTTGTAAGTCCCTCAAATTAAATATGATAAATGTTTTGACCCATGGCCCTTCTCATAGGGCAATTATATACACCTTAAGGTTGAAAAAGAGGTCGGAAAATCACAATTTCACAGTCTTGTCACACAACACAGTGTAAAATGTCAATATATTTGCACTTTAAAGGGGTTTTCCCATTTCACACAATAGGGGATATGCCCCCATTGTCTGAAAGGTGCGGGTACCAAGAACAGAGCCCTGAAAGTCGTGGGCGCACTTCGAATGCGCAGCTGCTCTCCATTCATTTGTACGGGGCCACTAAAAATATCAGAGCACTGGCTCGGCTATTTCTGTCAGCCCTATAGAAATAAATAGGAGTGGTGGTTATGCAAGCTCAGTGCTCTCCCATTCACTTCTAGGGGAGAGCGCTTGGTGGTGGCCAGATTCGGTGAAACCCAGGGTCCTCCAGCCACCACCTTCCTCGCACCTGGAACCTGTACCTCTCAGGCAATGGGGACATATCCTAGCGTTATGCCCCCATTGTCTCAGATGGGAATGCCCCTTGTGTAGCAATGTTACAATGATACATGTGCCTAGACCTTTTTGTAAGGCGTATTTACCAACCGGGCAGACAATTCCTTCCCGATAAATGGCTGCTAATCAGTGGAGGAAAGAGAAGCATTTACATGCAGCGATCACCTCCATTGTATGAGGCAGTAGACATTGATTATCCTCATACAGATTTAATATTTCTGGGTAGCAGATTGCTGTTTACACAACACAATTTGCTGCCCCGAAAAAATATTTCAGGCAGCCGCATAAACAATGACTTGATCTGAGGGACTTTTACATGGGCAGATTATTGGGAATAAGCATTTATAGTTCCTGATATTTGTTCCCAATAATCCGAACAACTGTGTGGCGTCAATCTTTCATTAGTGTGTTCTTAGTTTGCCTATGCAGTCATTTTAAATAGTTCTCATTACAGATGCAAGATTCCTTCTACAGAGGGATTTCTACATCAATCAATAATACTATTTGGTCTGACAAACACAGTCTAATTAAACTAATAACACACAAACATTTCATGTCTTTTATTCCGCACATTGAGTAGGCATTCACAGTGCTGGCCGAAAAAGTAAGTGAACCTGTAGGTTAATGACTTCCTTAAGAGCTAATTAAAAAAAAAAGGGTGCTTCAATTAAAGATGTCAGATTGGCAGGTGCAAAAATAAAGGCACACAAAGCCTGGTTATTGACAAATCAATTCTTCTCAGCAAAGATTGGTTAGTGTAAACCATGACTTGTTGCAAACAACTTCTGAAGAGGTCAGAAGATGTTTTATAGAGAAATATGAAGCTGGAAAAGGCAACTAATGCATTGCTCAAGACCTAGGTCTGCATAAATATATGATTACACAAGTTATCGGCAAATAGAAAAGTTTAGAACTGTTGCTAAACTCTCTAGGAGTGAGTGTCCTATTATATATAGCGATTTTGCAGTTATGGATTTATCTTAAGTCCAATATTAGAAAAAAAGGTACAAGAACAGTGTTCATGGAAGAACAACATGGAGGAAGTCCCTAATGACCAACAGAAAACATTTCAGAATGTCTCCAGTTTGCCTGAGACCATCTGGATGTTTTGCAATTCTTCTAGGAAAATATTTGAAGGACAGAAGTAGACCTTTTTACACAAACACCATAATGGGAGAAAAAAAGAACACTGCACATCATCCCAACTATGATGAATGGTGGAGAGAGCACACTGTTTTGGGGCTGCTTTACTGCCTCAGAGCCAGGACACCTCATGTTTCATGAGGGAACAATGAATTCTAAGGTAAATCAAGTCATGTTAGAGGAGGATATAAGGGTATTATCCATGGCCTAAAATTGAAGAGATGTTTCATGATATTCCAAGACAATGACCAAAATCATACAAGTAAATAAACTGAAAATGGTTGAAAAAGAAAATTTGCTTTGTAGTGTTGATTGAGCACCAAAGTGCTCGGGTGCTCGAGTAGAACACCTTGGGGTGATCGGGTGCTCTACAGAGCACCATAGCACAATGGAAGTCAATGGGAGAACCAGATCATTAAACCAGGCACCCCCTGCTCTAAAGAGGGGAGGGTGTCTGTTTCATAGTAAAAGGTCAGAAATTGATGGAAACACCACTGAAATGGTTCAAGGAACAGCATGGGGAGGTTGTCTGGATGCATCTTGGACTCCCAGGTCGCTGCTGGGAACCATGTTGTCCGAGTAGTACGCCACTTTTACACACTGATAATAATACGCACAAAACCGAAGATAAAATCAATTTTACAGTAAGCATTGTTACGAAACATTTTTTTCTGTATATTTACTTGTATATAAAGTGCAAGTGCTGCCAAAAATTACAAGAAAGAGGCACTCCGATACAACCTGTATATCACATAAAGGAGGGCCTCATTTACATTGTGGTACAATTGTTCAGGCAATGGGACTCCTACAGTCATAAAGCCTATGAATTAAGTGAAAGGACTGCCAAAAATTACAAAAAATCAGCACTCCAATACACCATTTATTACACATAAAGGAGGGCGTCATACACACCCTTGAAAAATTATTATTGATGGCCTGCTGGTACCCTTAAAAACATTATAAGCAAGGGCCTGCTAGTGACCCTCTAAAACATTAGTGGCAAGGCCTGATGCTGATCTTACCATCTAAAACATTAGGGGTCAGGGTCTGCTGCTGTGCTGACCCTCTGAAACATTAGGGGCAAGTGCCTGCTGCTGATCTGACCAGCTAAAACATTAGGGGCGAGGGCCTGCTGCTGATCTGACCATCTAAAACATTAGGGGCGAGGGTCTGCTGCTGAACTGACTCTCTAAAACATTAGGAGCGAGGGCAGCCTAATAAGCATGTTGATATGATGGAGGACGAGAAAAGGAACATTGAACCATTTACCCTTTATTTTGGTGGAAGGGGCACATGGGAATACAGTGTATTCAGTACACCATAGAAGCCACATTTAAAGTGCCTTTATGTTCAGCCGCTTTCCTCTGGTGGAGTAGAGAAGTAAGGGGCAATCCAGGCCTTGTTCATTTTTATAATAGTCAACCTGTCAGCCTTTGCAGTTGACAGGCGGATCAGTTATTATGCCCCCAGCAGCACTAAATACACGCTCTGACAAAATGCTGGCGGCTGGGCAGGCCAGCACCTCCAAGCTGTAGAGCGTCAGTTCGTGCCACATGTCCAGCTTGGATGCCCAATAGTTGTAAGGCACAGAGGGATCACTGAGGACTCTGACACGGTCTGCTACGTACTCCTTCACCATCATCCAAAACTTTTCCCTTCTAGTGACACTAGGCTGCGCGACACAGGGTGAGGGTGCTGGAGGGGTGTCATGAAACTGTCCCAGGCCTTGGAGAGTGTTGCCCTGCCTCTGTTGGAACTGCTGTGTGTTCCCCTCATCTCCCCTCCTCAGTTGCTCAAGGAACTACGTACTCTGCCGCCAGGGTTGTCAGCTGGAAATTTTTGGAGCAATTTTTCCCCAAGGAGCTTCTGTATTGCACCATTTTGCTAGTCCTCTCCACCACAGGAATGAGAGATGAGAAGTTATCTTTGTCGAGAAGGGTGAAAAACTAGTAATCGTTGTTGGCCAAAAGGCGTATAATGCAAGGTTTACTGGAAAGGCAGCCTCAAATAAAGTCAGCAATGTGTGCCAGAGTCCCAACAGACAAGACTCTCAATTTCCTCATCCTCTCACTCCTCTACTGCCCATCAGCACGGAAGAGATGGAATAAACCTGTTATGGGTACTACCCTCTGTAGCGAAGGCAACCGTCTCTTGCTCCTCCTCCTGCCAATCATCCTCCAATTCGCACTAAGAAGATGAACTGAGGGTGGTCTGGCTATCACCCTGTGTACTGTCTTCCCCCATTTCTACCTCTTCCACATGCAAAGCGTCCTCCTTCATTGTGAGCAGCGGGTGTTTCCGTATACACAAAAGTGTGATGGTTACGCTGATAATAGCGGCATTGCTGCTCACCATCTGTGCCGATTCCTGAAAGTTGCGTAAAACCTCACAGAGGTCAGACATCCATGCCCACTTGTCGCTTGTGAAGAGCAGAAGTTGACTGGAAAGTCAATGACCATGCTGCATCTGGTATTCCACCACTGCTCTCTGGTGCTCAAAAAGCCTGGCCAACATGTTCATGGTGAGCTGACAATTGCAAGTGCTTCTGCAGCGTTGCCATTCTGCTGCAGCTCGCCCTGACTAAGACTGAGCCGAACCACGTGTCATCGGGTGCTATATAGCAGGGAGAGACAGAGCATTGCACCCTGTTACTATGGATGCCATTGCATGACTAGTGGTCGTGGCACAGCAGAGTGTCATTTCCAGGGCAGCTATGTCTAAGCTGAGGATTGCACCGCTGGAGCCTGCGCAGGTAAGTTTCTTACACTATAATTGTGATTTATAGAGCAATTATTCCACTTTTTTTTTATTAGTGATCAGTTTAATAATCCAGGCAATTCCAAGGGGTTTAAGTTTTTTTTTTGTAATTGTACACTTGTTTTTTTCATGTCTTACATTAAAACAAAAGTTTTATTTTGATGAGAGATTTTAGTAAAGTGCAAAATTCTGCTCCTTAGTTATGATGGTTTCTTCCATCAGGCAAGAAGTCCACCATTCATTGTACACATTGTACAGTGTTCAACCACAATTCAGAGTCAAATTATTTCTTTATCTTTTTTTTCTAGCATTGTCCCTAACATGTGGCTCACCAGCTCTTTAAAAACTAAACCTTCCAGCATGCTTTGACACTTACAGTCTGTCAGGTCATGCTGAAAAATGAACCTTTGTAACAGCCAGAGAGAAACTGGATGGAGATGTCCGAGAATACATTCAAATACATTAATCTATCAGAATATTTCTGGAGTTTGACACAAAACTGAAGTACACATCAACACGAGGAGAACAGGCTTAAGACAAACTTTGTAGGGGTTTTAAAAGTTTAACACAATCCATAGCTGTTGAATAGACATTCATTCATATCAACGGGTATTCCCATCTGCAACGTTTAAGGCATATCCACAGGTTATCCATAAATGTCTTATAAGTGTGCTTCTATCTCCAGAACTATCCCATCACACCCAGCAAGGAATGGGGAAGTTGCCACACAAATACAGCTCTATCCCTTCAATTTAATAGCACTTCAATTCAATTCAAAAAATATCTATGCTGACTCAACTATGTTTTAGAAGTGCTATTGAAGTGAATGAAGAGAACTGCACGTGAATGCCAACAGGGTCTGGAGACAGGGTCATGGATGGGTATGGCATAAATCTCCCATATGGAATAATCCCTTTAACTGCCAAAAGCCACTGTGGCCAACCAATCCTTAGCATTCTCATTTGTAAAGCAAATGTAAATAATTCTTATTTTGTATACACCCTCTAACATGTAGACTTCTCAATGTAGGACTGCCGCACTACCATGTATCTGTAGTAGAGTCTGCTGAATCCTGACTCAATGATCAGATTTAGGACTCATGCACATGACCTTGTCCATTTTGCGATCTGCAAAATAAAGATGTTGCACGTGTGCCATCCACATGCTTTGCGGAGCCGATGGGCCCATGGTTTTCATTTTGCAGACATATTCAATTTTTTTGCAGAATGAACGTACAAATGCAGAAAGTACACAATGATCCATGTGCTTTCCGCATCCGTACATTGGCATGCAAAAGTGTGGGCACCCCTGGTCAAAGTTACTGTGAACAGGTAACCAAGTTGAAGATGAAATGATCTCCAAAAGGAATAAAGTTAAAGGCAACACATTCCCTTTGAATTTAAAACAAAAATGACAGTATGTTGTTTTTTTTTTTTTGTTTTTTTTATCTTTTACATTGTCTGATTGGAGTTAGGAAGGATTTTTGTTCCCTAAAGTGGGAAAATTGGCTTCTACCTCACATATTTTTTTTGCCTTCCTCTGGATCAACTTGCAGGATAACAGGCTGAACTGGATGGACAGATGTCTTTTTTCAGTCTTATAAACTATGTTACTATGTTACATTTTCAAAGTAACAAAAAATGAAAAGGGCCTGAACCAAAACTTTAGGCACCATGCATAGTTAGTACCTTTTAGCTCCCCCCACCCCCTTTTGGCAAGTATCACAGTTTGTAAACACTTTTTGTAGTCAGCCAAGAGTCTTTTAATTCTTGTTTGAGGGATTTTCATCAATTTTTCCTTGCAAAAGTCTTCCAGTTCTGTGAGATTCCTGGGCCGTCTTGCAAGCACTGCTCTTTTGAGGTCTACCCATAGATTTACAATGATGTTCAGATCAGGGGACTGTGAGGGCCACTGTATGTCTATTCTGCAAAAAGGTGTCCTATACCTAGCTGCACATTGCAGACCACGTACCCATTGTGTTGGAGAAGCAAAACGGACTGTATCTGCAATGGCATGCCTAAGATATTTGGCACCTGGGGTGGGTTCTTTTGTTTGGCACTCCCCCAAATACTTTAAAACACTGTGCCTCTTCAATCTATTTATGCAGTGATTGTGCCTCCCTTGCAGTAATAATGCCCTCATTGCATCCCTTCACAGTAGTTATGCTCACATTGTTCCCCTTCACAGTAGTTATGCCCTCATTGCACCCCCTTCATATTAGGTATATTCACATTGTGCCCCTTCACAGTCGTTATGGCCTCAATGCACCCATTCACAGTAATTATGCCTTCATTGCACCACTTCACAGTAGTTATGCCAAAATTGTTCCCCCTTCACAGTAGTTATGCCCACATTATGCCTTCCTCACAGTAGTTATACTCTCATTGTGAACCCTTTACAGTAGTTATGCTCACAATGCGCCCCCCTCACAGTAGTCATACCCTCATTGTGCCCCCTCACAGTAGTTATGCCCTCTTTGTGCCCCTTCACAGTAGCTATGCCCTCATTTTGCCCGCCTCACAGTAGTTATGCCCTCTCTGTGTCCTCTTCAGAGTAGCTATGCTGTCACTGCGCCCCCTCCTCGCAGTAGACATGCCCTCTTTTTGTCCCTATAACAGTTGTTATGCCCCTTCACAGTAGTAATGCCCCCTCTGTGCCTCCTTCACAGTAGTAATACCCTATCTGTGCCCCCTTTACAGTAGTAATGCTGTCTCTGTGCCCACTTCGCAGCAGTAATGCCCTTTCTGTGGCCCATTCACAGTAGTACTGCCTTGCCTGTGTTCCCTTCACAGTAGTAATGCTCTCATTGTGCACCGCTTCACAGTAGTAATGCCCTCTCTGTGCCCCCTTTACAGTATTACAGTAGTTATACCCTCTCTGTGCCCCCTTCAAAGTAGTAATGTCCTCTATCTTCCCCTCAGCGTTAATAAAATAAATAAAAAACACAGAAACTACTCACCTTGTCCCATTCCTGATGATCAGATGACCTCCAGCACTCGCCTGCATACACAGATCGCGATGCAGCACTGTATGGGGGGAGTGAACTGGCAGATTCCCAGGCTCCTCCACAGTCCAACGACAGATTCCCAGGCTCCTCCACAGTCCAACGGCAGATTCCCAGGCTCCTCCTACACAGTCTGACAGCATGATCTGTGCATGCAGAGCTCAATGGTGAAACATTGAGCAGATGTCTCTCTGCTTTACCATTTAGTGTGCCGGTCTGGAGGAGGGAAGGAGCACAGGGAGCTGAAAAGTCAGTAAGTAAAAGGGCCGCTTCCTGATGCTCTAACAATGAGCACTTTCATCTGTATTGCTGGAAGTGCTCATTGCATCCGGCACCCCCTGACAGCTTGCATTCATATTATTTTTTAAGTCATGAACTTTGTTCACAGTGACCACATTGCTCATGTACTGATGCACAATACGTACTGCACTTATATACAATTAGTTTTTAGGCTACATTTTAGCATAATGAGCCTATGAGGTTTATTGCCGAGGCACAAAATATATTTAAAGTTCAAATATTAATAGTTAATTGATGAATCCTGGAAGACTTTTTCTTTACCACAAATCTTATTAAATTTTTATTCTTCAGTCACATGCAGAAATCCACTTTTGCTTCCATTCCCCCAGGAATGAAAAACCTGGACATCTCATAATCACACTCTAACTGCTGTCATTAGCTTCATTTTGTAGGTAATATTAGACATGCTAATTCACTTTAGTGCAAGAGGAGCCTTCCAAATACTTCAATCTCTCTAGGCAACAGGCATTATTAATGTGCTCAGCACATATTTAAGTCATTCTGAATGAGTGCAGCTTTGCAAAAACAATTTGCATATAAATCTTTCAAGTACATTAAGGGAATTTCCCTTCAGTTGGCTTAACATCAGAAGGCTATAATGTCATATGAAGCCACTTTGAAGGTAAGAGAGGTGAATATGTGTATATGACACTATGGAACAGGTAAGGATACAACAAAGTGGTAAATAAATTGTGAATATTTGACAACCTTTTCACATCCACATAAAAACATTCTTACCATTTCAAAGAGCAATACATTCCATTTTCCTACATAAATATCTTGCCATATTTTAATACATTAAAAATAGTATTTCATTTGATATCTTTAAAGGGTTGTGCCACAAATAACACTTACCTGTATTCCCTATTCACAGGATAGGAAATAAGTGTTTGATCACTGGGGGCTGACCGTTGAGACACTCAACAATCACGAGAATAGAGCTATGCACAGCGGTGCCATGTTCACTGCTCCATTCACTTCTATGGGACTTCTGGCAACTGAATGGAGCTGTAGACACCGCCCTGCTGCACTTGCCACTCCCGGCACCCCCCGCTGATCTGATACCCTAAAGGATAGGTCATCAATGTCAGAAACTGGACAACCCCTTTAACTAGCAGAACTGTAGTCAGGAGAGGGAGAGCTGTTTCATAGAACTGTAATGTGAGGCTCTAAAACAGGGAAACAGAACACTGGAGCAGATGTACTAATCCAGGGAACCTGTCACCGGGATTTTGTGTATAGAGCTGAGGACATGGGTTGCTAGATGGCCACTAGCATATCCACAATACCCAGTCCCCATAGCTCTGTGTGCTTTTATTGTGTAAAAAAACCATATGCAAATTAACCTGAGATGAGTCCTGTATGTGAGATGAGTCAGGGACAGGACTCATCTCAGGTTAATTTGCATATGTATCAAATTGGTTTTTTGACACAATAAAAGCACAGAGAGCTATGGGGACTGGGTATTGTGGATGTGCTAGCGGCCATCTAGCAAACCATGTCCTCAGCTCTATACACAAAATCCAGATGACAGGTTCCCTTTAAGATTTAAGCACTGTAAATTTAGCATGGGCAGTCTAATGATGCAGCAGATTTATTACAGTAACTCGTGTTGGATAATATATCTGGTATAACTTTAGACGGTCTGCCCTGTTAATACTACCTATTAAAGGCAATCTGTCACCCGATTTCAGACCATTATCTACAGTAATACAGTAGTACTGCAGATAAGGAGTCCAGGCCACACATTTTTAATTTCCTACTGCCTCGGTTCCCCAACTGTCAACATTTAAAGCTGCATTGAAATACACAGTCAGGACTGCTGTACTGTTCTAGCATAATGGCATAATACAGAGGACTCTCATGTGCGTGTACAGCAGTCCTGACAAAGTAGTTTACTGCAGCTCTAAAAGATGACAACTGGGAAATGAGGGGCAGTAGAAAAATTAAAAATAGTGATCTCCCCTCCATATCTGCATTACTATGCATGCATTACTGTAGATATTGGTCCAAAATCAGGGTGACTGATTCATTTTAAATGGATTACTCTGCGGCAGAATTTTACAACAAATTACTAATGCAATTTTGGCGCAATGTCCAAACGTAAGCCACTTAATCCTGATAATGTGCAAAACTAAGGGCTTATGCACATGGCCTTTGGTTGGCCATTCCGTGCATTGGGGATGGACCGCAATTTGTGCAGATTCTGCAGACGGATCCAGACCCATTAAGTTTAAATGTGTCCATGAACTACCCACACCGCAGAAAAATAGAACATGCTCTATTTTTTTCAGTGCGGAGGCACGAAGAGAAACCCAGCGGCAGCACTATGTAGTGCTTCTGTGGGGTTCCATGCCTCCGTTCCGCACCAGACCTTCCGGATTGCAGACCCATTTAAGTGAATACGCAATACTGACATGGCCGGGTAACGGCCATGTGCATGAGCCCTACGACAGTTAGTAAATCTGGAGCAGAGCATCAACATATGTCAGAATTCTGGTGTGGTTTCAGTAGTAAATCTGCCCCAGTGATCTCCAAATATATGATATATCATATGGCATTTATTTTAAAAATGCATGGTCTGTTTGTACATGTGGAAGCAGTGGTTACTTTCAGGAAGGCATGGTTTGCTTTGTTTTTCTATTTTGTTTTTTAGATGTAATAATTTTAAAACCTACATATTTCATCCATCCAATTCAGGATCATAATAGCACAATGAGGTTGAAATTAGTTTAGAAACAGAGTCCCTTTCTGTAGATGGGCAACAGCTCATTAAGGACCTGCATCTCCCAGGAGGCAGTGCAATTGTCTCTTGTTAACCCCTTCCTCCCCTGCATAGAAGATAGTCCCTCACATGTAGCCCCAGAGATACATATGGTATGTAATGTCCCCTTCAATTTACTTTTCCAGAGCTACATAGCTGTATATCTCTATGAATTTACAAGTAGGGATGGATGGATGAATAAATAAATGAACTAAAGGACGCTTCCCCTGCTTCAATATGAGATCACTATGTCAGCACTTAAAGAAGAAAGATAGGAGCTACTGAGCATGCTACCCCATCACTGAATGCAGAAGAAGGTGGACCAGAAGGATTAAAGAGCAGGGGGCACTACCAGAATTCAAAATGTAATGTACAAATACCTTATAATATTTTATTGCATAAGTACTACAGTAATATTTCATTTGCAATGCCCTATTCATTTTACAGTACCGTAATCATTTTCATGGGATAGCCCCCTTTAATTTAGGGACCACTTTTGCCTGATATGCTATGACCTATGGATGCCATAAAAATAAGCTCTAAATATAAATTCACAAAATAAAAATATAAACGTTAAACCTGCATAAATGAAAATAAACCATGTGATTAAGGTTGAAATACGTTGTTTATTAAGGAGTTAAACAAGTAATAGCCAGTAATATGATTTATTGTCACAACCAGACAGCTGAGAAGCTCTGACAGAGGCCTTTCAGAACCTCCTCCTTGAATTTCTGTGTTGTGGTATTCAGCTCCTCCTCTCGTCAGCCTCTCTCAGCTGTCATGTCTTAATTGCTTCCCTTTAAATGCCTCCCCAGAATGCTTTTCTGGGCGGCTTATATTTCTTCCTGGAGTGTGTGTGCACGCTGATCTGTCCTCCTGTTTGCTTCAAAGTTAAGTGTACTTTTATATGTTAATATCTGTTTGCTGGATTCCAGATGACCCTGACTCCCTCCGTGTCTTGTGTAGGGAGCCGGTGGTCGTGTCCCCTCACTATAGTAGGGTGCTCAGGGCTTTATAGTCAAGGTTCGTGGATATGCAAACCTCCACCATTAGGATCTTTGCATAGGCTGAGCAGCCAGGGAAAGTGCCAGGTCTTCTGCAGGGGTCTCCCTTGGTTCCTTAGTTTTTGGATCCAGCGAGTCGTTTATACATGTTGCTTTGCCTTGTTACCTGTACACATTCCGTGACATTATAAGCCGCCAAAACCGTCTTAAGCATGGATCCGGTTTCACTTTTGGCTGAACGCTTCCAGGGTCTTTCATTGGAGGTAGCTGACCTCCGTAAGACTTTGTCTCAGCTTCAAGTGACCGGTTCAGCTTGCGTTCATGGAGCTTGTTCTGAGCCTAAGATCTCGCTCCCGGATACGTTCTCCGGGGGTAGTGAGAATTTTGTGCGTTTTAGAGAGGCTTGCAAACTCCATTTTCGCCTTCTTCCCCATTCTTCTGGTGATGAGGAACGGAGGGTGGGGATCATTATATCGCTGCTCAGGGGTAACGCTCAGTCCTGGGCCTTTTCGCTGCCGGAGGGGGCATGGCCCCTCCGTTCAGTGGATGAATTCTTTTTAGCCCTGGGTCAGATATATGATGATCCGGATCGTATTGCTCTGGCGGAGTCTAGACTACGTCTCCTATGCCAGGGTAAACAATCCGCAGAAATATACTGCTCAGAATTTCGGAGTTGGGCAGCTGATACTGGTTGGAATGATGCTGCACTCCGAAGTCAATTTTGCCATGGTCTTTCAGAGGGATTGAAAGATGCATTCGCCTTTCATGAAAGGCCTATTTCTTTGGACTCTGCTATGTCTCAGGCCGTTCGTATTGACAGGCGTCTTAGAGAGAGAGGAGAGATCTCTCCTTCCTGTCATACTCGGTCCCAGGACTGTGCAGCGGTCCCATTCTCTGCGCAGGGGTCTCAGTCGCTGTCAGCCCCTTCTGAGCAGGAGCCCATGCAGCTGGGGTTGATTGCTTCTGACAATAGAAGATTCAGCCCGCATGAGAGGGTTTGTTTTTGTTGTGGAGGTATTAATCATTTGGCAAATATTTGTCCCTCTAGGAGATTCAGGCAGTTCTCTGGGTATAATAAAGAAACAAAGAGGAAAAAATCTTTGAAAAAAGTTCCGTCTGTTACTATTGGCAGGATTGAGGCGGAAATTGAAGATTTTCCGTTTGCTTGTAGTTCCCGTTTTGTCCTGCCGGCTAGGGTGGCGCTAGAGAGCAAGAACATTTTTTGTGAGATTTTTGTGGATAGTGGAGCAGCGGTTAATCTCATTGATAATCACTTTGCGATAACTCATGGTTTCCAGGTGTGCGCTTTGAGAAAGGATATTCCTGTGTTTTCTATCGATTCCGCTCCACTTTCTCAGAAGTCATTAAAGGGCATAGTTCACAATATCCGTTTAATTGTGAGTGATGCTCATGTTGAGGATGTGTCATGTTTCGTCCTTAGCGGTTTGCCGACTCCTCTAGTGTTGGGGCTACCCTGGCTCACTAAACATAACCCCACCATTGATTGGCAAGCAAGGCAAATAAATGGTTGGAGTGACTTTTGCAGAGAGAATTGCCTCACGACATCTGTTTCTGAGGTTGCTACTAAGACTGTACCATCTTTTCTCTCTGAATTTTCGGATGTCTTCTCTGAGAGTGGAGTTCAGGATTTGCCCCCGCACAGGGAGTACGATTGCCCTATTAATCTCATCCCAGACGCCAAGCTGCCTAAATCTCGTTTATACAATCTTTCCCAACCTGAGAGGATCGCTATGCGTACTTATATCTCTGAGAGTCTGAGAAAGGGACACATACGACCCTCAAAGTCACCTGTTGCCGCTGGTTTTTTCTTTGTTAAGAAAAAAGATGGTTCTTTAAGACCTTGTCTGGATTTCAGGGAGCTGAACAATATCACAATTCGTGACCCTTATCCGCTTCCTCTGATCCCGGACCTGTTTAACCAGGTTGTTGGGGCTAAAGTCTTTTCCAAATTAGATTTAAGAGGGGCATACAACCTGGTCAGGGTCAGAGAAGGGGACGAATGGAAGACGGCCTTCAATACCCCTGAGGGCCATTTTGAGAATTTGGTTATGCCTTTTGGGTTGATGAATGCCCCAGCCGTTTTTCAGCATTTCGTGAACAGCATTTTTTATCATTTGATGGGAAAATTTGTATTGGTGTATTTGGATGACATTTTGATTTTTTCTCCCGATTTCAAAACTCATAAGGAACATTTACGTCAGGTCTTGCTCATCCTGCGGGAGAATAAATTATATGCGAAACTGGAAAAATGTGTGTTTGCGGTTCCAGAAATTCAATTTCTGGGGTTTCTTCTCTCCGCTTCTGGTTTTCGCATGGACCCCGAGAAGGTCCGCGCTGTGCTTGAGTGGGAGCTTCCTGAGAATCAAAAGGCGCTGATGCGTTTTTTGGGCTTTGCCAATTATTACAGGAAGTTCATTTTGAATTATTCTTCTATTGTTAAACCACTCACTGATATGACCAGAAAGGGGGTAGATTTTTCTTCTTGGTCAGTAGAGGCGCGTAAGGCCTTTTCTGATATCAAGGAGAGTTTTGCTTCCGCTCCCATCTTGGTGCAACCTGATGTTTCATTACCCTTCATAGTTGAGGTTGATGCTTCTGAGGTGGGTGTGGGGGCGGTCTTGTCTCAGGGTTCCTCTCCTGCCAATTGGCGACCGTGTGCCTTTTTCTCAAGAAAACTCTCCTCCGCAGAGAGAAATTACGATGTGGGAGATAGGGAATTGTTGGCCATCAAGTTGGCTTTTGAGGAATGGCGCCATTGGCTAGAGGGGGCCAGACACCCTATTACCGTATTTACTGACCATAAAAATCTGGCCTACTTGGAGTCAGCCAAGCGTCTGAACCCGAGACAGGCCAGATGGTCGTTGTTCTTTTCTAGGTTTAATTTTGTTGTCACGTTCCGCCCTGGAGTTAAGAATGTGAAGGCAGATGCCCTGTCACGTTGTTTTCCGGGAGGCGGGAATTTTGAAGACCCGGGTCCCATTTTGGCTGAAGGTGTGGTGGTCTCTGCTCTTTTTCCTGAATTGGAGGCAGAGGTGCAGGCAGCCCAGTCAGAGGCTCCTGATCTTTGTCCTCCTGGGAGGTTGTTTGTGCCTCTCGCTTTAAGACACAAGATTTTTAAAGAACACCACGATACGGTCCTTGCTGGGCACCCGGGGGTAAGAGCCACACTGGATCTCATCGCTCGGAGATTCTGGTGGCCTGCGCTTCGTAAGTCGGTTGAGGGTTTTGTGGCAGCCTGCGAGACTTGCGCTCGTGCCAAGGTCCCTCATTCACGGCCATCAGGTCCTCTCCTTCCCTTACCCATTCCTTCCCGTCCTTGGACACATCTGTCCATGGACTTTATCACGGACCTGCCTCGTTCCTCGGGGAAGACTGTGATTCTGGTGGTGGTGGACCGTTTTAGCAAAATGGTGCATTTCATCCCTTTTCCTGGTTTGCCCAATGCTAAGACGCTGGCGCAGGCATTTGTTGATCACATTGTCAAGTTGCACGGTATTCCTTCAGACATAGTCTCTGATAGGGGCACGCAGTTTGTTTCCAGATTCTGGAAGGCTTTCTGTTCTCGCTTGGGGGTTCGGTTGTCGTTCTCTTCTGCTTTCCACCCGCAGTCGAATGGCCAGACAGAGCGCGTCAATCAGAATCTGGAGACATATCTGCGTTGTTTTGTGGCGGAGAATCAAGAGGATTGGTGTTCTTTTTTGTCCCTTGCTGAGTTTGCTTTAAATAACCGTCGTCAGGAGTCCTCTGATAAGTCACCATTTTTTGGTGCATATGGGTTTCATCCACAGTTTGGGACTTTCTCGGGAGAGGGGTCTTCTGGTTTACCTGATGAGGACAGATTCTCCTCGTCTTTGTCATCTATTTGGCAAAAGATTCAAGATAATCTAAAGAGCATGAGTGAGAGATATAAGCGTGTGGCTGATAAGAGACGTGTGCTTGGTCCGGACCTGAATGTTGGTGATCTGGTGTGGTTGTCTACCAAGAATATCAAATTGAAGGTTCCCTCCTGGAAGTTGGGTCCTAGGTTTATTGGGCCTTACAAAATCCTGTCTGTCATCAATCCTGTTGCATACCGTCTTGATCTTCCTCAGACTTGGAAGATCCATAATGTTTTTCATAAGTCCTTATTGAAACCTTATGTTCAACCCATTGTACCCTCGCCTTTGCCTCCTCCTCCGATTATGGTTGATGGGAATCTTGAATTTCAGGTCTCTAGGATTGTGGATTCTCGTCTTGTCCGCGGTTCTCTTCAGTACCTTGTTCAGTGGGAGGGGTATGGTCCTGAGGAGAGGATGTGGGTCCCAGTGACGGACATTAAGGCCTCTCGTCTCATCAGGGCATTCCATAGGTCCCATCCTGAGAAGGTGGGCTCTGAGTGTCCGGAGTCCACTCGTAGAGGGAGGGGTACTGTCACAACCAGACAGCTGAGAAGCTCTGACAGAGGCCTTTCAGAACCTCCTCCTTGAATTTCTGTGTTGTGGTATTCAGCTCCTCCTCTCGTCAGCCTCTCTCAGCTGTCATGTCTTAATTGCTTCCCTTTAAATGCCTCCCCAGAATGCTTTTCTGGGCGGCTTATATTTCTTCCTGGAGTGTGTGTGCACGCTGATCTGTCCTCCTGTTTGCTTCAAAGTTAAGTGTACTTTTATATGTTAATATCTGTTTGCTGGATTCCAGATGACCCTGACTCCCTCCGTGTCTTGTGTAGGGAGCCGGTGGTCGTGTCCCCTCACTATAGTAGGGTGCTCAGGGCTTTATAGTCAAGGTTCGTGGATATGCAAACCTCCACCATTAGGATCTTTGCATAGGCTGAGCAGCCAGGGAAAGTGCCAGGTCTTCTGCAGGGGTCTCCCTTGGTTCCTTAGTTTTTGGATCCAGCGAGTCGTTTATACATGTTGCTTTGCCTTGTTACCTGTACACATTCCGTGACATTTATATGCTGGAATAAGTATGTTATTTTTCTGGATTCTGTTTTTGATTAAAATTAGCCAGAAATTGAAATAGTTGATGACATTTCCCATACCCTCCTCCTTACTCTAGTTCTCTCTCATTTTCTACAAAAGCTTAATTAAGCATCTGAAGAGGAGCTGAATTACTGCAGAATCAAAGTACAGCTCAAGCATTTAGCGTACAAAAACATGTGGCACAATCAAGCTGACAGACAGGGACCAGACTCTCATCTGTGCTCAGCCTCGTAGCTTCACATTTACTATACTCTCAATCACTTGTCTTTGTACCTATGTAATTTCAATTGTGAATACCTTGGGTGACTAGCATCCACTGTACTGTCCATTCTTTTGGTGTCCTTGAGAAAAGAAAGGCACCAAATTATCAATATCTACAAATGATGAAAATAATGGCAAAAAAAAAAAAATGGTAAGGAAAAAATGGTAAGGAAAACAGAAAAAATGCCAGATAATGTTAGCGGCACAGCGGTAAGTTAGTTATGGTGTGCCAGCGGCTGTGGAAGCGATCCAACATCCGATAAAATAAACTTGAAAAAATTCCACGGCACTCCCAAGAAGTAGTGTTCTTTAATCACCAAAGCAACAAAGTGCTTGTACACTATAAATAGGCAACTTCCTTAAACTTAACTTTTAATCTACATACAGTATAAAATACAAGAATTCATAGATACGGTCACCAACTGGATCATGATATCCGTAGTACATAAAGTTGTCAGTACAATGGACGGCTAGCAATGATACTCAGCGGATGGCAAGACAATCAAAACAAAATACCTTAGGAAAGATAATCAAAATACAGTGAGGTCCATACATTTTGAGACTATACACCACCACAATGAATTTGAAATGAAACAAACAAGATGTGATTTACTGCAGACTGTCAGCTTTAATTTGAGGGTATTTACATCAAAATCAGGTGAACGGTGTAGAAATTACAACAGTTTGCATATGTGCCTCCCACTTGTTAAGGGAACAAAAGTAATGGGACAGAATGATAATCATAAATCAAACTTTCACATTTTAATAATTGGTTGCAAATTCTTTGCAGTCAATTACAGCCTGATGTCTGGAACGAATAGACATCACCAGACGCTGGGTTTCATCCCTGGTGATGCTCTGCCAGGCCTCTACTGCAACTGTCTTCAGTTTCTTGATTATTCTTGGGGCATTTTCCCTTCAGTTTTGTCTTCAGCAAATGAAATGCATGCTCAATCGGATTCAGGTCAGGTGATTGACTTGGCCATTGCATAACATTCCACTTCTTTCCCTTAAAAAACTCTTTGGTTGTTTTTGCAGTATGCTTTGGGGCATTGTCCATCTGCACTATGAAGCGTCGTCCAATGAGTTCTGAAGCATTTGACTTCATTTTAAATCCATTGTGGTGGTGTATAGAACCAATAATGTTAGAATTGTGTCGATGTCCCAATATTTATGGACCTGACTGTATGATATATCTATCCCTGATCTTGCCCTTACTACCACTGCTCTGCCCAGAGATACACCTTGATGGTAGGTGTACTCTGTCCACGTACCTAGGCTAACCTGTCATTATACAACCCTATCAATTACTGACACAACGTACAACGTCCTAGACCAGACCATGATATCTAGTGCAATAAGCTGTCAATACACTGGACGGTTAGCAAACAATCAGGGACAAAGTGCATTTGGGACAGAAAAATGGAGATATCAAATATCTATCCCTATTCTTGCCCTTATCAACACTGCTCAGCCCAGAGATACACCTTGAAATGATAGTCTCGTGATCGGGTCTAATAGCCACTGTTGGGTGAAAACAAACAGAACTCCTCCTCAACTATCCCCACCAATAGTCTTCAGACGCCATGCATCCCAGGACTCACTTACAGGTAAGGACTCCTCCCCTTGTGCTCTCCGTACCTCGTTCTGAGCAGGCAAGAGAACGAAAATGGCCATGCGCTCCACATAAAGTGATCATGGACCGCAAGATGACTGAATCCAAGATGGCTGTGCGTACCACGTACACCAATCGTGGAACGCACAGATCCAGCACTCAGTAGGAGGTTATGTGCACATGTTGGCGGCACAAAGCACATGCAAAAACGGGGCAAATGAGCCCAGACAACAACATTCCCCCTAGTATCCCCACCCCCTGCTACACCATAACGGGGGGGGGGGGGGGGGAATTATTTAGGGAGGTATTATACAGCCAATGATATTATATATGGGGGAATATGGGAGATAGCATATGGGGTTAATATTATGACAGATCCATGGTCTAAGTTGCCAAAAACTAATCGGACCATGTTATGTACATTTAAACCGCCACAAGATTCATGAAGAACGCGGTAATACCATTAAAGATGTATACTGATTGTTAATAATCAAGGGATACATAAGATAAACTGGAGGTGACTGTAGTATGTACATAGACCATTCCTAGGACAAAACGCATGACTTCAGTCTTGATTCTATATGATACTACAGTAACAGTCAGATAAAGGACTGTATATTTATAATTATAAAATGATGCTTCATGCGTCAATAATTATTCTGTCTAGTCAAACGGACGCAACGCCACCATGATGCATAGCGCCATCTACCAGCGCATCCGCGCCACCACACTGCGTATGCGCAGAGCATGATGATGTCAAGAAGCATGTCAAGATGGAGCCGGGCAGCGCATATGTGGAATCGTGAGCCAGTGGAACGCATGTGACCCGCAAAATCATGGCCATAAGCAAAGGAGCTCACATAAACAGAATGGCTAAAATTACATCTCGGGTGTTACTGGTAATACACAGCATAATTAATACATCTATATATAACAGTACTCCATATTAGACCCACATTCGACATAATTAATGAAACATACTAACCAAAGCGTGCTAAGATCCAGACTACAGTCAATACTAATATATAAAGGGATAGCAATAATAACAATTATTGTACAATTTGTCTATCCCAAATCTGGAAAATTTTCGTAAAGTGCCAGTGCATATATTGACGCAGTTGTCATACCCAGTTGAAACATGGTAACAAACACAATCTGTATCACAAGTGTATTAAAAAAAAATGATTATTAAAGAAAATCGTTACATGATTTTGCTATACTACATCAACACCTAAGGTCCCATGATAATAAGTGCAATTAATAATAAAAATAAAAAAATACAATTCATATTAAAAAAACATTACATAATTCATAATGTGCTGGGTCCACATACGGGCCCAAACAGGTGATACTCAGTGCATAGTGATATAAAGTGCATAAAGTGTCAATTGTGGGACATTAGTACCAAAGGTGACCCTGTATGTGTCGGGACATCCCCACTTACAGTTGGGGCAGTGGCCAGTCCAATGATAAGCATTTTGAACTCATTGTATTCAGCATCCTTACAAAGGACCTAAATTCATCAAGGTCACCATTCCAGATCACAAAGACATCGTCTATATAACATGTCCAAAAGACGATTTTGTCACACACCACAACGCTTGATTGTCAGGAAAGACCACTTTATCCTTCCACCAGCCCAGGAGGAGATTAGCATAGATGGGAGCACAGGGGCTGCCCATAGCGGTCCCCCTGAGCTGGTGGAAGAAGCGTGAATCGAACAAGAAAAAATTATGCCTAAGAACAAACTCAAGAAGAGTCAGCACAAAATCATTATGAGAATGATAACAGACTGCCCTTGTCTTTAGAAATTCCGCTACCGCCATCAGCCCTTTAGAGTGAAAAATAGAATTATATAATGATTCTACATCAATGCTTGCAAGAGAGCATGACGGTTCTAGATTGATGGTTTCAATTTTCCTTAGGAAGTCCATTGTGTCTTTTGTGAAAGACGGAAGCGCTGAAACAAAACCCTTGAGAATCTTATCAATGTAAATGCCACTATTTTGTGCTATAGAGTTCACCCCAGATACAATAGGACGACCCTTCAAGGGAGACAGACCGTTGTGGATCTTTGGTTATCCATAGAACTTAGCTATCTGGAGTGAACTCGGTCTCAGAAAGCGGTATTCAGCCTCACTGATGACACCTTTTGTAAGGCCTTCATCAAGGATAGACACTAATTGTTTAAGAAAGACTTCCACAGGGTCAGATGATAGGATACAGTAGCAGTCACGATCACTGAGCAAGCGTTCGCACATTTGTCTGTATTGGTTGCATTCCATGATTACAAGGTTACCCCCCTTGTCGGCAGATTTAATAACTATTGAGGAGTCTTTTTCTAGACACATTAGGGCCTATGTTTCAGAGCCAGAGAGATTTCGATATGATGGTGCACATGAGGATAACTTCTCCATGTCCGCTATAACCATTTGTAGAAAAATGTCTATATGGTCATAATTCCTAGGGGGAGGGAGTTTAGTGCTCTTTGGATAAAGGTCCATGAATGGTCTGTGTCCTGGTTTGCGTGTTTCTTTCTCCAGAAGATTCATAAATATTTTAAGGTCTGCAAATTCACCATCCTGAATATCAAGTTGCTCACAAGTAAATTTATTATTATGTTTAATACATTTATGTCATTTCAATTTCCTTGAAAACAAATTAAGATCTTTAACTCAAATAAAAGGGTTAAACTTAGTTGTTGAGACAAATGATAGTCCCTTTTTTTTAACAAATTAATCTCGGTCTCACTGAGAATAAGGCAAGAGAGATTCATTATTTGTAACTCATCACAATTAGTTCTTTTAATCTCACAGAAGATTTTTCGAAGAAGTCTTTTACTTCTTTAAGAAGTAAGGTCATAAGCCTAAGGGAACTATTAGTCAGTTCCTGTTCCCACCGTACCAGTAATCCTGGTGACCGTATACACGATGCTGGAAAAACAGGGATATGGAGTTCTTTAGGGATGATTTTATGTACTATTATGAAAACAAACCCTATCTTACTGGGTCAAAAGTAATACATGTTGGGCCCCCCTCTCAACAGAATATATCACAAGAAAAATGGGTGATATTGTTAAAGCTTAACTTCTAATCAGCACTAGATATAAAATAATAGCCCATAGTACAATAATAGCCAATAATATGTGCTGCACAATTGTGCCTAAATTACCAGTTCTCAGTAAAAGAGGAACAGTCTTACCACAGTGTTTCAAAGTGGTGCCACCACTGGGATCCCCATGATTCCAGTGCCGGGTCTCTGACCCTATTGAGGGTGACCCTAGTAGATAAATAAAACTCACCTATCTGGGTATCCCTACCAATTACCCTAGGCAGTCTAGAGACTGCCCAGCTTCATCAATAGAGGTGGGGGGAGACCCCAGTGTTGATCTTGTTCATCCCTACGTGTTTCACTGGCCATCGCCAGATCATTAGGGGACCATCAATCCAAGCTGAGTCTAAGTAGTAAGAGCATCAGACGTATAGTGCAGGATTTGGAAGCCGGCACCAGACATAGGTTCGCCTGGTGTCACTAGCAGAAGTTAGAGGTGCGTATTTATCCACTAGGGTCACCCTCAATAGGGTGATTGTGGTGCTCCTCTGACAGGTATAATCCCAGGTCAAGTAGGGTAAGATAAGGGTGAGAGACCCAGCACTGGAATCATGGAGACCCTACTTTGAAAGACTATGCTAATACTGTTGCTCTTTTACTGAGCACTGGTAATTTAGGCACACTCATGCAGCCCATATTCTTGTCTATTATTGTACTTATGGGCTATTATTTTATATCTAAGCTTTAACAAGGTCACCCATTTTTGTTGTAATATATGATTTTATGTTCTAAATAACTCTCTAATGATTTAATTTCCCACCATGATTTAATACATTTTTTTTTTTCATCATACAAATCAGTGAAAGCGAGTTTACAGGTTTCTAAACTTGACAGACCGGGTAACTCCTTGTCCAAAAATACATCTTGTGCTTCCTTGATAAGTGCCTCCGTAAACAATGTACCTGACAGAAATCCAGCCATAGGAAAACAACAAAATCACTGAATGTCAGTATATTCCAAAGACAGTTGCTGAATCAACATAAATATTACTGAGGGCAACTTCCCTAAACTTAACTTTCAATCTAAATACAGTATAGAATTAATGAATACGGTCACCAACTGGACCATGATATCCGTAGTACATAAAGCTGTCAATACAATGGACGGCTAGCAAGGATGCTCAGCGGATGGCAAGACAATCAAAACAAAATACCTTAGGAAGGATAATCAAAATATGCACTAATAGCAGTTAAAAAAAAAGCTTGTGAGCAGCGCTCACGAGAGCTGGAGTTCTGTCTTTTTACTCTTCTCTTGCTACTTGGAAATGTCAATCATTTACTTTGAGATGTCAATCGCTTTGTAGCATAGGTTTTACTACATCAACAAAATTAAAAATTGGTGATTTACTAAGCAAAATGTTCCAGAATTATGGTCTATTTTGTGCAAAAAATAAATAAAAATAAAATGGCGTACATTCTTTGTGACACATTTTAGTGTTTTAGACACTTTTTTTTTACTAGCCTAACAATGGGGCATGATCTGTCAGGAACAAGGTGGGACTTTTTGGCGATGGGCATAGTTTACATTGCAGCATCATGTGCCACAAATGCATACATTTTTGTACAAAATTCAGACATAAAGTAGGGCTACCAATAGGTGTTGTAAACTTAAACTAGACAGTCTAAAGATGCACAAGTGTTGGTTCCAACAGTAAGTAAGTAAGGTATATAGGCTTGGAAAGTATAGTCTGTAATTGGATTGAAAACTGGCTGAAAGACCGTGTCCAGAGAGTTGTGGTCAATGATTCCTATTCAGAATGGTCCTGGGTTATAAGTGGTGTATCCCAAGGTTCAGTGCTTGGTCCTCTACTATTTAATTTATTTATTGATGATATCGAGGACAGGATTAATAGCAAGATTTCTATTTTTTCTGATGACACTAAGCTATGTAGTGCTGTGCAGTCTATGGAAGATGACTTGATGACTTGATTGGGCAACTTGATAAAAATGAGGTTTAATGTGGGCAAAGGTAAAGTTATGCATCTTGGTAGTAATAATCACTGTTTTTCGCATGTCCTAGGGATGTAACACTGGGGGAATCACTTGTATAGTAGGATTTGGGTGTCAATGTCAACTAGCTGCTTATAAGGCCACCATGATATTGTCATGCATTAAACGAGGCATGTAATTCATGGGGGAGGGATGTAATACTACCATTTTACAAAGCGTTGGTGCGGCCTTATCTGGAATATGCAGTTCAGTTCTGGGCACCAGTCCATGGAAAGGATGCACTGCAACTGGAAAAAGTACACAGGAGAGCGACTAAACTGATAAGGGGCATGGAGGGTCTTAGGAAGAAAGATTAAAATAATTGAATTTATTTAGTCTTGAGAAAAGACGTCTAAGGGGGGACATGATTAACCTATACAAAAATATAAATGGGCCATACAAAAAATGCGGAGAAAAACTGTTCCATGTAAAATGCCCTCACAAGGGGGCACTGCCTCCGGCTGGAGAAGAATAAGTTCAGTCACCAGAAGCGTCAAAACTTCTTTACTGTAAAAACTGTGAATCTGTGGAATAGACTTCTTCAGGATGTGGTCACAGAAGGAACAGTGGACAGTTTTAAAAAGGGTTTAGATGAATTCTTAAAAGTAAACAACATTAATGCTTATGAAAATGTGCCTTACTTCCTTCTGGGATTCGTGTCCCCATCTATCCCTTGGATGAACTTGATGGACTTATGTCTTCTTTCAACCGTATTAACTATGTAACTATATGTTACTTCTGGGACCTACTACTACCTCCAGAAGGTGACTCGTTGCACCCAGCCTGGGGTGGAGAAGTGGCCTCACAAGGGAATCTCTCTCCATTCACTTCAATAGCACTTCTGAAAGTAGCCAAGCCATAGCCCTCATTTATCTTCTGAACTTCTACTGAAGTGAACAGAGACAACCGGTCATAAGCGGCCACTTCTTCTTTTCCAGCTGGGCACAACAGGACCCCATTTTGGGCAGTTCAAAGGGAGTGTTCTTTCTGCTGCAGCTGAGGGGATGTTTCCTATCACAGCTCAGGAGGCAGTTGAAGGATGAAACTGAGCATGTGCGGCCTTCTCAGTGAGCCGGAAATAGAAATAAAAAACAAACAAACAGAAGGTGGTGCTATACAGATACATTTTGTTGATTGCCTCAGCGACTATGCTAAATTTTTTATTACATGCAATTACAAAAGTATTTAGATGCAGGAGCCTGCTTGAAAACTGTATAATTTTTTTTGTAGGACAATCCCTTTAAGATAACATTGGGAGTGCAATTATGTGGGAAACAAGGAGAGGGAAATGGGAACGACCTTCTATGAGGTTAGGAAAAAAAGTCTACTTTCTATTCCCTCACAACAGAGCCACTTTAGCTTATGGGATGTATCTCAGAACCTTTCAAGTTTAAAAAGACGCACTATAATATCTAACACAGCCAGAGGATAATACTTTAGCACTTTTTCTGGGGAATAAAACAGATTTTTTTACTTCATACAACCCTCTTAATTGTGGGAAATTAAACTACTTATTGACACGAAAAAAAAAAACGGATTCACGCAGAGATTTTCCACAAGGACATTTTATTTTTATTTTTTTCAGTTGCTCTTTAGCAACAGCTCACAAAGTGCCTTTAACAAGTGGCACTACACTGTAAATATAAACTATCCTTCTGTTAAGAGTTTGCATAATCTTAAAGGGGTTGTCAAGTCTCAGCATAGTCCAGCATTAGCTCATCAGCAGGGATCTAACAACCTGCATCCCCCACCACTACAAGGTTGATGGAGCTACACCAGAACAGCTGACTGACGGGGTGCAGGGTGTTAGACCCCCACCGATCAACTAGTGATAGCCTATCCTGAGGATAAGCCATCAATTTGCAAACACTGGACAACCCCTATTCATATTTTTTAGTATCATGCAGCACATTTTAAAACTGTACCATGGAAATAATATATGTCTGAAAAACTCTTAAAGTAAGACATGCCTTTTTTCATTTGATATACATTTTTGATACTTTGGTAAGAATGTGCTTATTCCATACTGTGTGTCTGCTTACTAATGACTATGAAAATGGAACCTAGCCATTATATGGGTTCAATTTATACAGACCAAGTAAATGTATCCTCGCTATTTTATTTACTGCTTTCAGTGAAATGTAGGCTAATAGAATTATTGTAAGAAAATGCATAATACATGCATATACGCTCAACACAATATACTGTATGCATAATGCTATAAGAAATGTAACTGTGTATAGACCATATGTTTCTGTGTTTTATTGTATGGCTTGTATACACTTATATTTTCTCAGACAGCATATAGTTAAATAATAGACAATACATAAATCACAAAGAACAGCATATCTTCAGTGGTCTTTACTGCTTCTGATTTTGTGTTCATATTGCAGGAACAGCAACCACTATTTCCCTAAATACCAGAGTAATTCATTATTCAACTGTCGTGGGAGCATTGTTCTGTAGCAATATGTTATACTGCTTCTTTCTACCAGCCCACTTCATCACTGCCAACACAAATCCAGCTACATGCTTTTTTGTAGAAATCAATCTCTTGTGTTTATTTTATATCAATATGAAGTATACTGTCTATACTGACATACAGACACACTAACATATGTATATATATATATATATATATATATATATACCAATCAGTCTTAGCACTACACTAAAATCACTGATAACTGAAGGGAATAATTGGTTATCTTGCTATAATGGATTTATTAGGACTTATTTAGATGAACAAGTTTCCCATTCTTTGTGTAAAATGGACAACACCCAGACTGAAAACCGACACATTAAAATCAATGGACCAATTCATATGTTATTATTTTTTCAATGACCATCAGTCCCCGTTTCTCAGGCCTCTTGCACACGAATGTTGTGCATCCGTTCCGTGCATTGGGGACCGCAATTTGCAGTCCCAAATGCACGGGCAACGTCCGTGCGGCGACCGGGATGGATCGAGACCTATTCAACTTGAATGGGTCCGTGATCCATCCTCACCGCAAAAAAATAGAACAAGTTCAATTTTTTGGTAGTGCGGAGGCACTGACAGAAACACCACGGAGGCACTCTGTAGTGCTTCCGTGGGGTTCCGATCCATGCTTCCGTTCCACATCTCCGTGATTGCAGACCCATTCAAGTGAATGGGTCCGCATCCGTGATGCGGAGAGCACCCCCGCCGTATGCGGGCCACAATACGGCCACGGGCACACGACATTTGTGTGCATGAGCCCTTGTGCTGGAGCAGCCCATTAAAGTTAACAGGTCAGTGAAAAAAAGCTGACAGCACACAGGCACCTGTGTGTGGTTCGTTTCCACTGAGGGTTGAGGGGTGCTTTCTTCATTTTTTTACCACTGATGTGAAGACAAGATGACATAATTAGAGATCAGCGAATCAAAGTTGACAAAGTGGAATTCGATTCGAATTTCAGGAAAAATTAGATTCGCACCAAATCCAAATTTCCTCATGTTTCGTGGTAACGATTTGCATTTTATCCTAAACTGGCTGCTGCACGTTTTAGAACACGGAGCAAGGATCTCTGGGAACAAAGGATCACAAACAATTTCATGCATGCAGCCAATCAGCAGCCAGCCAGCCCCTGTGATGTCACAGCCCTATAAATAGCTTCAGCCATCTTGGATTCTGCCATTTTCCAGTGTACTTAGTGCAGGGATAGACGTCAGCAGGCTGTAGGGACAGTAGTGACGTTGGCGAGTGACATCACAGTTAGTAACGTCATCACACCGCTGTCTTGGGTGTGTGTGCATGCGTAGGTGCGCATAGGTTAATGAGCGGCCGGCGGCCAATGTGCTACAACATGGGATTGAAAATGTGCGCATGGCAAATGCAAAGAATATGTGTAGTGACGGACTGGCAGTGTGGGCGAGACTGGAGCTCGATGTGTGTGTGTGTGTGAGGAAATTAAGTAGAGTGGCTAGTGGGCGCGAGATATGAAAGGGGAAAAGAATGGTACCAATAAATAAGGGATGAACTAGTAAATGAATTAAATAATATGAATGAATAAATATGAAGCAATATGAAATATGAAATATTATGAAATGCGTAAAGGCATAGGAGGACTATAATCTGAAAACACAATATTACATACTGTACATCAATTAACTTATCTCAATTGACATGAATTTAAAAAATGAGCACATATCAATATGAAAAAATATGAAAAAAGACAAATAAAAAATTTAAAACCAATTAATAGGTAAATGCATAGAAAAAATATTTTTACAACAGTAAAGAGGAAAAAATTATTTTAAACATAATGAGTTACAGCATTAACCCTTTATTTCTGGACTTTTACCTAATTAGGTTTGCCTTTATTCATTTCCTCACTCATTTATTTTCTGTACGGTGTATACCAGTTTTAACTTAAGAAACTATGTATTAATTGCATATCCCGCTGAAAAAGGTGTAATGACAGCCTGAAACGTCTGGGGAACGCAATATGGCTAATATACTTTGTCTATTCCTGGATATAAACAACACTGAATGGAAAACGAAGTGATGTGTACATCCTTTTGACTATTAAAAATAATTGCATATATTCTAACGGGAATGCTGTGGATATTCCTAATCTCAGATTATTTTTTTTTCTTTCACGAGCACCTGGAACATATAATAGGAGTGCAGATCACATGCCTCCATAATTTCACCACTCTGTGGTCTCCTCATGCTGCTGCCACATCACTAATCTCTGGTCTCCTCATGCTGCTGCTACCTCAACATTATTTCACTTTACCACTTTGTGGTCTCCTCATGCTGCTGTCACCTCAACACTATTTCACTGGGCCACTCTTTGGTCTTCTCATGCTGTTGCCACCTTACCACTCTATCATTGGGCTACTCTGTGTACTTCTCACGCTGTTCCCACCCTCCCCACCCCATGACTGGGCCTCTATTTTGCCTTTTTGGCCTGGTTGACATCATCATTTATTTAACCCTTCTTCTGATCTGTCAGAAGTTAGGAAAAATGAGATGCACAACGGATCCTGTCTATGTAGCTGTAAGGCCTAAATGACATAGTTCCTATTTTGAATCAGAATTGGCTTATGATTTGATAGCCAAAAGCAGGAGTGGGTAAAAAAAACACAGAAGAAAACATGCAAATATTCTATTCACGTTTGTCATCTCTGTTTTGGATCCACTCCTGTTTTTATTTTTTTGTTTAAAAATACTGATGGATTACTGACCAAATGCTGACCGAGTGAAGGTGGGTGCCAAATTATTGTTCTGATGGATTGAAGGAAGGGCAAAATAATCAGTGACGTCAACACAAACTAACTGCTAAAACCCTCTCCCCTCTGTTGGTGGGCTCTACTTGTATAAGTGTTCAATAGAACAGGTTCTGTAGACATCTATGTGGAATCAGCTGACGACGGTGTAAAAGGAGTGCGCCTCTTCTTGACGCAAACATCGACCTGTAAGACTGAGTTCATACTTGAGTTATTTGGTCAGTTTTGGCCCCGTGACTGCCCAAATAAGTAAAGAGTGCAGTGATTCTAAGAGCGACGCCTGTCATCTGCATGTCATACAGACTAACAATATTGTTTCACTACCACAGCAGACTCCCTATGCGTGTTACTGCAAGACACAGTGTTCTACACCACTATACCCTCTCTCTGCAGCCAGGAAATAGCTGTTTTTTAATGGGATTTGCCATGAATAAATTCAGATTGAATCAAATACTTTTGGAAAATTCGGTGAACCAACCGAATCAAATTTTTGAGAAATTCGCTCATCTCTAGACATAATGATGCCACACAGATCAGTATTACAAACTGAATGCAGTGGAAAACTATTTAAATTCAACAAGGATGACAAAATATCAGTTTTTCACAGACAGAACATGTACAACTTTTACGTTGTTTTTCTGAGTAAATCCTTAGGCCAGTTACACACAAGCGTGTTCACTATAGAAGGTATGGTCCATAGGATAACCATATTTCTTATACAGACTGATGCTTGTCTGATTCAAAGTCATTACACCATAGTGATTTATGATGCTGTGAGTTTCTGCCCAACCGCAGGTACAATGTATGTGCAAACATTATGGGACAGTAGACTTGAGCTAAGGTAAGAACTCACCGCATTATAAATGACTGTAATGCAGTGACTTTGGTATTACATTGAATGTAAAAATGTTTAAAAATATCTTATCATTAGAAATAGGCAACTGGGGTTTGGGTCTTCCGAATCGGTCGACTGATTCTATTTGGGCCCTAATAAATTCTGACTGAATTGAAAGTGCTCCAGTAATGACTGTAATGCAGTTAGTTTGGGTCAGACAAGCAGTGGTCGGTCTGAAAAATGTGGCCCTCACACAGACTGCTTTTTCTGGACCAATGATGCTAGTGTGTAGCTAGCTTTAGGCAGCAGGTGAACAGTTAGTTCTTGAACCTTTGTTGGAAATAGTAAAATGGTCAAGCTTAAGGATATTATCTATTCTGACAAGGGAGAAATTGTGATGGCTAGACAACTGGCTGGACTTGTGGGGTGTTTTCTGTATGCAGTGGTACCTTCTAACAGTGGATGGAGAACTGGTGAACAGGGACAAGTTCAAGGGTAACCGAGACTTACTTAACAAAGAACAATGAGCAGTATTTTACTATTGATGGCCTATGCTCAGTATAGGACACCAAAATTTAAAACCACACCCCTGCCGATCCGCTTTTTTGGGGTGAGCGTCAGCATCAAAACTTTTACTTTGGAAGTGAGAGCTGGTCTTCTATCCTATCCTTTCTCCAAATAAGGTTATTCTGTCATGCTTGTATAGTATTTACGATATTCTTAAAATGTTTAAAGGTAAAACATAAATTATTACTAAATTAGTTTACTTGTACTTTTTTTAGGCATGTGAAAATAAATACCATATAATAATGCATGAAAGAGGAAACATGATCAAGCACAAGAATCTCGGTAATTTAAAATCTATTATTTATCTAGTCCACGAAACACACAGTTAGAAATGGGCTGATTTAGAAGCTACAGACATATTTTTATTAAAGATATTTAGCCATAGAATAGCATTCTGAAACTCAAACCCATTTAAATAACTTGATCAAGATCACATGATGACATTCCCATCAACCTGCAGTAAAAACTACAGGTTAAACCTGTAGTAAAAACTATAAGTTTTAAAGCTAGAAAAGTGGTCTTATTAATTTAAATCCCCAAAAAGAAAACATGTACACCAAATTGAATCATAAATGTAAAAAGAGCAGCACAGTACTCCAACATTTCTGCTCCTCCATGGAGTTTTTCTTAATGAAAATACAAACTATATTCGTATTTCTTAGACTAGAATCTGCATTTCTTTCTCTTAAGGTGCTTTGAAACATTTTGTTTGAAATTGCGGAAATACATTTTGCTTTATGCACCAGCAATTTTGCTGCAGCAAAGAATATAACATATTGGATTGTGTACGGTATCATATTAAATATAATAAAAATAAAAAAAAATCTGATCATTAGAAATGAGCAACTGGGGTTTGGGTCTTCCGATCGGTCGACTGATTCTATTTGGGTCCTAATCAAATCTGCCTGAATTGAAAGTGCTCCAGTTAGTCTGAAAATTTATGTATGAAAATGTATGTATGACATTCTGAGGTCTCCTATGCAAGGTATTTTTTCTCTCTAGTCTTTAATTTTTTTCACAATTCTTTATTATTATTTTTTTCTCCCTTCCTCCCCCAAGTTAGACCCAATCAAAACACCAAAAATTCTGATTCAGATGCAAGTTCAGGTCGAATTTGATTTATTTAGAATCAATTTGCTCATATCTACTGATCATTGGTCAATGTCATAAAGTTAGATTACTTAACTGTTACTATGGGGCTGTAAAAGGGAAAAAAAAAAAAAGGTCTTTGCAGTGCCACAGTCATTCAGGGGCTTTGTTTTGGTAGTCCAAAGACGGACATTGGCCGACATTTACTAATACTGTCTAAAAGTAAGACAGAGTAAACTCCAGATTTATCACAGTGATTTATGCTGGATGATAGACCAGGCACAACTATATACTGTCCAGTCTAATTTTACTCTACCTGTTTGTTGGCTTAATTTACTAATAAAGCTGTGCCGATATTTTGGCTGCATTTTCTGTTGCATGGTGCCACATTTTAGCCACACCCCTTCTCTCTAAGTCAGGTCCCTTTGTCTGATAAGTCAAATAAATTTGTCCCACACAGGTTAAGAAATTTGGTACAAACAATTTATAACAGTTGGCGGAATTCTGTTGCATTTTGATTAGTACATCCCCCTCATTGTTTTCTAATATTTTACCACCCCTTTAAAAGGGTTGTCAAGCCAGGACAAATTATTTAAAAACAGCTCAGAATATTCTAAAATAACAAAATAAATCATTCTCCCCTTATCAATATTCCAACTCCCCGGGTCCAACATTGTCTGGGTCTCCTGCCCGTCTCTACTCCCTGCTTCCTTTCCATATGGACATTTGACTGTAGTGGCCAATCACTGATCACAGTGGTGACCCGTTAAAGCCAGCAATTGTCTGCAGCAGTGAAAGCAGAGATTGACATGGGACACAGGAAGTACTGGAACGGGAGCAGCAAAGAATCTGTAAAGTGATCCTGACTTATATTGTTGGTACAAACATTAATGGCTGTTTTAAAAAAATAACAATGTCAGCTGGGAAGATACCTTTAATGTTCTAAAGTCATCAGCTGGTATAATCTTTTTTTGGAGTTTTAAAATTGCATAAAAACAAAGAACAGTTGTAACACAGATCGGAGGCTTATGTTACTTACCTCTTCCTTCTTCTTGTTCTCTCATAGTTCTCCCTTTAAGAGCTCTGTTCCATGTACCTCCAAGGTCTCCTTGCTTACTCCTCTCCAGAGACTCTTTTCCTGATGTTTTGAACCATGGTCCATATCTCCGTGGCATGCTTGGTGACTCCGGGGCTTCCTTAAACACCCTACTTAACTGGGCTGTTCCAGGTTCCTGGAGATCTCCTCGATCACTGATGCCATTAATCAAGGTCTTTTCGCTATCTGACACAATATGTTCCCCTTCAAAAGTTGCGTGCAAAAATACAACACTTCCAGCCGTTAAATATAAGATTATGAAGGTGAAAAAGCGTACAGGCTTCCGTCGAAAATACCTCTGAAATTTTGCAATTATCTTGGCCATATCTTGTACATTATCTGAGTTTATTTTAAAAGCCTTTTTAGTAGTTTAATTAATCACAATATTCAACTTCCATTTCTGCCAGATTCCATTTACAACATCCTCTTTTATAGACACAAGCAGAATATTTAAGCGGAAATAAGCTGTTTATGAAAATATATTGCAATTTCAAAATTATCTGGAGGAGAAAACACATCTTCGCACTAAAAAGCAGCGTGCTGTAGAAATAGGAACAGATTTCTTTTCAAGTGACTGCGCTGTGTATTCCATCTCTGCTCAGTCAACTCCTAGCCAATAAAGGTTCCAAAGAGGGACCCTAGAGATGCCATTGATGGACAGATCATTTTAAGAAAATTGAGAATATGAAGCTGGTTTGAAAGCTGATCAGCTGACACAGCTCTCTCTCATTCTCTCTGCTTTCAGTTCCTGAGCACAGATTCTTGGAAGCATCGCTTTAATGGAAATGACACCACTTCTTTTTCTGTAAAGAAGAAAGGTCCCTGGATACAAAATACTCAGAGGAACCCTTTGTTAAATAAACTGTCATTCACTTTGGTCCAAGATGAAAATGCTGCACCTACAAGGCAAATAGAAAACAACCTCATTAGCCATTTGGGACATTTCAGCCTAAAAACAGGAGAAAGAAAAAACTGAATATTTTGTACAACAGCAACAAATTGAGATCTAAAACAAGAAGATGTAAAAACATATTCATGTATCTAGGTTAACACTATATCATACTCGAATGAATGGAATCTATCTATCTTTCTATCTACCTATGTCATTGTAAAATATGGCCCTATATTTAATGGTGTTTTATCATGAAGTTCAGTCTTCAATATAGCTATCTTCATATGAACATGAACCTGTGGCACAGAATGTTCTCTCTGGTCTGCAGGCAACATATTAAAAAGAGGAGCCGACTAGATTGAAACAAATCAGTAACTTGTGGTTTATTGATTTACATCCCTGTTTCTCATGGACATAAGAGTCCAGTGGGCTTTATTGACTCCATGATTGACAGCATTCCTTGTGTGGATGTTCATACAGAGACAGTTGTTGAATCTTTATTAGGACTACAAGTCAAAAATTATTTTCCTACAACTCTACAACTAATGTTTAATACTGAAAGCGGGTTCTGCTTCTATACTAATGACAGCCATATCAGGATTCACAGAAGCACTTGGGAGCAGCTACTGCCATCATGCATAGTGTGGTGACACATCTAACCAATATTAGGTGTCATGGTTTAATGTGCTATTAGTTACCATGGCTGTTTCCGTCTAATATATTCATGAAGGAAACATTGACAGCCTTCAATGTGCTCTTCAGGGTATCTAGCATTGCCTCTGGCCAGCTCGATCGCCAGATCTCTCCCCCATCAAGAATGTCTGAGTCTAGTTGGGGAGACAGGGCTCCAATGCAGAGCAGCCAACAACCACCTTGGCTGAACTGCAGGTCCAAGTTAAAAGAGCTTGGAATGACATACCACAGGCGGATATACAACATGTGTATGATTGTTACCATGTCAGAGTGGCAGCTTGTATTGCAGCAAGGTAAGATGCCACCGACTACTATTGTGAACCTGTCTCAACACATACCCCGCTATAGAACTTAAAATAAAGTGTGCACCACCTTGGCTATGTGACCATTGACAAAGCACCATTAGTAGTTTACATGATGTCTTTCTCGACCACATCAAGTTTTCCAGGTATTCTTTTTTCATTTTCAGGTAGTATATATTATCTGCCTAGTTGATACCGCTCTATAACATGCTTCCTGCATATTGTACAGTATGTTCAATGGGACAAGTACTAAAACTAGTGATTGCCATGCAAATCCTCACAAACACAAGCTCTTAGCTTGTAATCTGCAGTGGTTTCAAGATAATTTTCCATATCATGATTGATCTCTCTATGTATTTACAATGTTTACTAGATAATAACATGTAAGGGTACTTTCACACTTGTTGTATTGTGAGGATCCGGCAGGCAGTTCCGGCACCGGACCTGCCTGCCGGATCCGGAAATCCATATGCAAACGGTTATCATTTGTAGACTGATCCCGATGCAGAAAGACCAGATCCGTCAATGCGGCAATTTTAATGCATTTCTAATGCAATTCTAATGCATTTCAATGAAAATTAATGCAAGTATTCCGGAATTTTGGACTGAGAAAATACTGCAGCATGCTGCGGTATTTTCTCCGGCCAAATACCGTAAGAGGGACTGAACTGATGCATCCTGATGCATACTGAACGGATTGCTCTCCATTCAGAATGCATTAAGATTAAACTGATCAGTTTTTTTCCGGTATTGAGCCCCTAGGATGGAACTCAATACCGGAAAAGAATAACGGTAGTGTCAAAGTACCCTAAGAATGCTACAAATATGAAAATAGCAAAATAGAAGGTCAGAGTCTTCCCCATGGCCACCTTTGGCAGCAAGTAAAGGCAGAATTTGAAAATAATGAGGGAGATTTACTAACGAAAGTGCACCAGAATTCTGCCACAATGTGTGCCGAAAAACTAGCATACATGTCTTGCCAGGGGCGTAACTATAGGGGAAGCAGGGGAAGCGGCTGCTTTGGGGCCCTGACCCCCAAGGGGCCCATCCAGGAGGAGGAGGAGGACTAAAAGATTTTGTCAGGGCCCCCTCAACAGTATTACACAATGAAATGATATACAGTGACAGTATAGACAGTGTACAAAATAGATGGAACAGCTGCCGGGCCTGGTCTGAGAGAGCAATCTTTACTAGCCACAGAAATGGGGGCGGCATAAAAGGAAGGGGTTGTGAAAAAATTACTGGGGGATGGGGGCCCCATTCAAAAATATGCTGTGGGGCCCAGTAATTTCTAGTTACGCCACTGTGTCTTGCACCACATTTTCTACATATTTTAGACAATTTTTTTAACTTGTCTGATAAGGGAGCATGGCTTTGCTGAAAAGAAGAAGTGGCCTAGCAGAAAAGGGGAATGGCTTAACATGCGACAACATTTTGGTTCAAAATTCTGATATAAAGTAACCCTAAGGATCCGTTGTTCCGTTTTGAGCTCTGTTGTGTTTCCATTTCCGTTCTGTTTTTCCATTCTGCTTTTCAGTATGGCAAATACAGTATACAGTAATTAAATAGAAAAAATTGGGCTGGGCATAACATTTTCAATAGATGGTTCTGCAAAAACGGAACAGATACGGAAGACATATGGATGCATTTCCGTATGTGTTTCTTTTTTTTGCGGACCCATTGACTTGAATGGAGCCACGGAACATGAATGGACATCTTTCAACGGAACGGAAAAATGGAAATACGGAAACGGAATGCTTACGGAACACATTCCATTTTTAATGCAGAACCATTTAAATGAATTGTTCAGTGTACGGACCGTATACGAAACACAAAAAAAGGCCCGTACACTTGTAAAAAAAACTTTTGTGTGAACCAGGCCTTAGTATGTTACTATGTCCCTCCCTTTCTTGATATTGCAGTTAACTGCCTTCAATTTACTAGTATCCCTTTCCCTTTCCTTTTCCATCTGTACACCCCACCAGTGAGTGTAAATGGACCTCTTAAGTTCTGGCCAATAGCATATACAGTACTACATCTAGTTACATATATTGTGAAATTGATCCTGTGGGGGAAATTTATCATGGCTAATACACCCAAATTCTGGAATTACGACTTTTTGGAGTTATTCATGCAAACATGTGACTTTTTGCATTTTCACATCACTCCAGTTTTGAAAAGTGGATTGAAATGGGGTGTGGCTAGCTATGGAAATTAGTTTCACTCCAGGTTTATTGCTGCAATTTTTATTTTTATTTTTTTAAGTCACAAAATCACTCCAGTAGGCAAGAAGCTGCAGTGAAATTTAAAATATAAGTAGTGTGACAGTAGTGAGAGGTTTGTCAGGGAAAACAGGTATTTTCCTCCCAGCATGTGCTGCTGGGCTGTTTTACAGCCAGGTGAGGTCAAATACCGGACTGGATTTTAAGTGCCTATCCTATAGGCAGCTGGGCTCACAAGCGAGGTCTCTGTGTTGGGATCTGGGAGCCTTGTGTCTGGATGAAAGCTTGCTTTTTTTTCCTCAATCTTGTGAGTCCCATTGAGTTTGTGACATATATTATACCATACCATAATTATTTCTACCTATTACTGCTGTTATAAATAGTCCAATAAAAACATCTCCTTTCAAAAACCTTAATTTTCTAATTTAACCACTTCCCGACCAGTGCCGTACTATTACGGCCTGCTGATCAGGCGGGTGCAGGAGCTGCGCCCGCCCAATGAGCTGCAGGAGGCGGCTGTTCCCGTTAGGTGGACCTATGCTGCATGCGCCGGCATCGATGAAAACACTTGCTTGAAGGGTTTAGTTTCTACAATGGGGTCATTTATAGGGGGGTTTCCACTATGCAACCCCCACAAAGTGACTTCAGACCTGAACTGGTCCTTAAAAAGTGGGCTTTGGAAATTTTCTTAAAAATTACAAGAATTGTTTCTAAAATTCTAAGCCTTCTATTGTCCTAAAAAAATAAAATCACATTTACAAAATGATGTCAACATAAAGTAGACATATGGGGAATGTTAATTAATAAATATTTTATGAGGTATCTCTTTCTGTTTTAAAGGAGAAATTGAAATTTTGAACATTACTAATTTTTCAAAACTTTTGGTACATTCGGGATTTTTTCATAAACAAAGGTGAAATATATTCACTCAAATTTATGACTATCATGAAGTACAATGTGTCACGAGAAAACAGTCTCAGAACGGCTTGGATAAATAATAGTGTTCCAAAGTCATTACCACATAAAGTGACACATGTCAGATTTGCGAAAAATGGCCTGGGCAGGAAGGTGAAAACTGGCCCTGGGTTGAAAGAGTTAAGAGTCTAAAAACAAAGATATCCACATAAATAAAAAAGGAATAAAGGTTTTATCTAAAGAGCCCGAAAAGAAAGGTCCTTTACTATAATGAAGGAGAAAGGGTGATAATCCAGTGCTGTTTTATGAATATACATTGTATTTATCTTTAATTGATTTTCACTGAGCCATTAACATTGATAATTGCATGCTCAGCGGTAATGCCACAGATTTCCTTTGATTTTCAATTACATTTTATAGGACAGTCACACATCTTGGCTCATGTTTAATTAGTGACTTTTCTCTTTGTAAAGGCGTCTTTTTCCAGCAGAAAACTGGTTTTGGCCATTAAAGAAGGCTTCAAAAGGGGCTGGCTGAGTAAGTCTCTTTTCACATGTTTGAGGCTTATGTTTGCCATATACTCTGGGAAAACCAACAATGTATACATAAAACATATCCATGGGGCTCCATTTACCCCAATCGAGGCCAAAAGAACACTTTTCTGTCAGGCTGGTATATGTCGGTATACTTTTTTTTGCTCAAAAACACCACAATATTGTATGTTAAACATAAATCCAGTAAAAATATATATCATACTGTACACATTTTCTTACAATGACCAAAGAAAGAAAGTATAAAAGAGAAAAATACAGTTAGATATATAGATGGATGGATGGGTGGACCAATGGACGGACAGACAGAATGATAGATAGATACATACATAGATAGATAGATATTAGATAGATAGATATTAGATATTAGATAGATAGGTAGATATGCTAATTCTGCACTGCTAATTGTAGTGCCTTCAGAATAGAATGAATCGTATTATTAAATGCAGGCTTTTAAAGCATATAATTAAATTCAATGATCAAGTGCACAGTTAGCGATAAAAATATATATAGTTAGCAACAGAAAATGTATATATCTTGTAGCAAAGATTTGTATTATTATGTGATATACAAAATCAATAAAACAATGAATGCCCTGAAAAAAATATACAAATCACCTGGAAAAAATAAGAGACATAGAAGATCCAGAGTAGTCCAGACCAAGTCCTGCGGTTCCTACAATGAAATCGTCCCACTAGTCTAATACAGTCGGCCTTATTTAAACAGTCTTCTATATAATCGAAATAGATAAAAAATACTGTCCAAAACACACCGCAGTGTACTTAAAATTGGTCCCTACCTTGAAATACCAAAAATGAGCCCTCTTCAGTAAACAATGAGATCTCTTCTCTGCAGCTCCATTCTTCCAATATATAAATAAGTACTTTTCAATTACAAAGTAGGTGAAATTATAGCACTAACAGTAGATTGGGACTATAGTGTCTGTGCTCATGGAACTTGGCATCCTGAGAATTGCTTCAACATACAGGAAGTTCAGTGCTCTAGGTTTACCTACAGCTCACTGCGCCGTTTAGTTCCACAGGCCTTGTATGAAGTGCGCTCCAGGTATTCCTGAGTCTAGATCTCAAGTACTTCTGTCAGGCATATGGAGAGTCCTAAAGTGGTAATGGTGGAATAAACAATAAATCATATATAGAAAGAATTCATATCTGTGAATGATACACCAGATTTACACAAACAGTGGGATTCCACATATCAGGCTGTATATGTTTTAGACATATCAATACTCACTGTTTGGCTAAGGCTACTTTCACACTTGCGTTAATATTTTCTGGTATTGAGATCCGTCATAGGGTCTCAATACCGGAAAAAAACGCTTCCGTTTTGTCTCCATTCATTGTCAATGAGGACAAAACGTAACTGAACAGAACGGAATGCTCCAAAATGCATTCCTTTCTGTTCTCACACCGGAGAGCATGCTGCAGTTTGCTTTCCATCCTAGGATACGGAGCAAGACGGATCCGTCATGACCTACAATGCAAGTCAATGGGGACTGATCCGTTTCCCTGACACAATAGAAAACGGATCCGTCCCCCATTGACTTTCGATTAAGTTCATTAAGGATCCGTCATGGCTATGTGAGAGAGAATACAACCGGATCTGTTCATAACGGATGCAGATGGTTGTATTATCAGTAACCGAAGCGTTATTTTGCCGGATCCAGCAAAATCCTAGTGTGAAAGTAGCCTAACTCTATATCAGTCACAGATGAGTTCTTTCTATATGGAAGTTCTTTCTATTTGGGTGATGGGCGCGATCTGTGGATGGCACAGTTATGGTGGGCTGGGGGGGTCTGTGGATAGCACTGTTATGGGCTGGGGGGGTCTGTGGATGGCACTGTTATGGGCTGGGGGGTCTGTGAATAGCACATATATAACAGTGCCACCCACAGATCCCCCCAGCCCATAACAGTGCCATCCACAGATCCCCCCTGTAACAGTGCAGCCACAGATCCCCCCCTGTAACAGTGCCAGCCACAGATCCCCCTGAAACAGTGCAAGCCACAGATGCCCCCCATAACAGTGTCTGTCATCCACAGATGCCCCCCATAACAGTGTCTGTCATCCACAGATGCCCCCCATAACAGTGTCTGTCATTCACAGATGCCCCCCATAACAGTGTCTGTCATCCACAGATGCCCCCCATAACAGTGTCTGTCATCCACAGATCCCCCCACATAACAGTGTCTGTCATCCAAAGATCCCCCCATAACAGTGTCTGTCATCCACAGATCCCCCCATAACAGTGTCTGTCATCCACAGATGCCCCCCATAACAGTGTCCGTCATCCACAGATCCCCCCCATAACAGTGTCTGTCATCCACAGATCCCCCCACATAACAGTGTCTGTCATCCACAGATCCCCCCACATAACAGTGTCTGTCATCCACAGATCCCCCCATAACAGTGTCTGTCATCCACAGATCCCCCCATAACAGTGTCAGTCATCCACAGATCCCCAGTAATGGTGCCATCCACAGACCACCATTAGTTCCAAACCCACCAAACACACAGCACACCTTTTGGTTAAAAATATTTTTTTTCTTATTTTCCTCCCCAAAAACCTAGGTGCGTCTTATGGGCTGGTGCGTCTTATAGGGCGAAAAATACGGTATATGTCGATGTATATGTCTAACAGAAGGTTCAGACATGATGTGAGCAAACCCTAAGAGGCCTTCTACATATATGGGGAGGAAGCGACCAAATTGTGAATCAGACACTTTTTTTTCCATTTCATCGTTTGCTGTATGGGATAAATATTTTTATATTTTAAGAGAAGGGGAATTTTCGCATGCGGCAATGTTCTTGAGGTTAACTTTTTAATTTTTATTTTTATTTTGGGGAAGAGGAATTTAAAAAAAAAAATCTTTTTTTTTACTTTTTAATTGTTCCCATGGGTAACTATAACAAGCAATCATTAGATTTATTTTCTCATAGACCCCACGCATTATCATTGCAGTCTATGAGAAATACACTATGGAGGTCATTTATTAAGACCAGCGTTTTAGATGACAGTCTTAATAATCCCTATATCTGGCTGTGGATCCGCCAAAGTTATGAAAAGGTGCAGGCCTCCAGCGCCATTCTAAATATAAGCCAGGTTCCTAGCTGGCCTACATTTAGAACATTTTCTATGTTTTAGGCATGGAAAATAGTGAATGAGACTTGCCTGCCGGCCCATCCTCGCCTACACTACGCCCACCTTTTTAAACCTTGCTTGAGCGGGAAAAAGTCACAGATTGTGGCACAACTAACCATTCTGCAACTGAACTACCCTGTGTTCCTGTGGCACACAGGCAGAGGCTCCATAGGAACTAATGTGTGGCATCCTCATATCATTCAGGTATACAGAGGATGCCGCACACTCTGGCTCACCCGATCCTTGCTAGGGGGAACTAGTGCACGTCTGGGAGTGCACCCTCCAGGATATTGTCCTCCCACATTTTGCCACAGCATCTGAGAGATTTAATGTGTGCGATCGATGCACCCTGCGTCTATGGTGCATTCTGTGCAAGCGGGCGCTATTTTTAAATACCCAACAGCCAACATCAATTTCCGTGAGGCGGACAAGAAGATGTTAAGGGCTCCTCCTTTACTGCTCATTGCTTGAACAACAGGTTTTTTTTTTCGTTCTGTAGTGCTTGGATTGACTACATTTCCCCTGACTTTGAAGTTCTGCTGCCTGCCTTTAACACTGTCTGCTTAGATTATTATTAGGACTGAGAAAAGCAAACTTCTCTTCCGACTAGTACCTCGGAACCAAATCCAAGTTAAGTACTAAAGTGGATTTCCACTTTAAAAATCAAGTACTGAATAGTGTTGATCGAGCACCAAAGTGCTCTGGTGCTCGAAAAGAACACTTTGGGATGCACGGGTGCTCTACAGAGCACCAGAGCACAATGGAAATCAGTGGGAGGAACCAGAGCATTAAACCAGGCACCCCCTGCCCTGAAGAGGGGAGGGTGTCTGGTTCACAGGAAAAGGTCCGAAATTGAAGGAAATACCACTGAAATGGTTCAGGAAAAGCATGGGGAGGATGTCTAGATGCATCTTGGACGCCACTTTTACAGACTGACAATAATACGCACAAAACCGAAAATAAAATCGATTTTAGAGGAAAAATTGTTAGGAAACATTCTTTCCTGTATATTTACTTGTATATAAAGTGCAAGTGCTGCCAAAAATTACAAGAAAAAGGCACTCCGATACAACATGCATATCACATAAAGGAGGGCCTTATTCACATTGTGGTACAATTGTTCAGGTAGTGGGACTCCTACACTCATAAAGCCTATGCACAAGTGAAAGGGCTGCCAAAAATTACAAGAAATCGGCACTCCAATACACCCTTTATTACACATAAAGGAGGGCGTAATACACACCCTTGGAAAATTCTTATTGATGGCCTGCTGGTACCCTCAAAAACATTAGTGGCGAGTGCCTGCTGCTGATCTGACCATCTAAAACATTAGGGGTGAGGGTCTGCTGCTGTGCTGACCCTCTGAAAGATTAGGGGCGAGTGCCTGCTGCTGATCTGACCATCTAAAACATTATGGGTGGGGGCCTGCTGTTGACCCTTTAAAACATTAGGGGTGAGGGTCTGCTGCTGAACTGACTCTCTAAAACATTAGGAGCGAGGGCAGCCTAATAAGCATGTTGATATGATGTAGGAGGAGGACGAGAAAAGGAAGATTGAACCATATACCCTTTATTGTGGTTGAAGGGGTGCATGGGAATACAGTGTATTCAATACACCATAAAAGCGACATTTAAAGTGCCTTTATGTTTAGCCGCTTTACTCTGGTGGAGTAGAGAAGTCAGGGGCAATCCAGGCGTTGTTCATTTTAATAAGAGTCAACCCGTCAGCATTTTCAGTTTACAGGCGGATGCGCTTATCAGTTATTATGCCCCCAGCAGCACTAAATACACGCACTGACAAAATGCTGGCAGCAGGGCAGGCCAGCACCTACAAGGCGTAGAGTCCAGTTCGTGCCATGTGTCGAGCTTGGACCTCCAATAGTTGTAAGGCACAGAGGGATCACTGACGACGCTGACATGGTCTGCTATGTACTCCTTCACCATTTTCCAAAACTTTCTTCTCCTTGTGACACTAGGCCAGGCATCAGGATGAGGGTGCTGGCGGGGTGTCATGAAACTGTCCCAGTCCTTGGAGAGTGTTGCCCTGCCTCTGTTGGAACTGCTGTGTGTTCCCCTCGTCTCCTTTCTTGGTTGGCCAAGGAACTATGTACTCTGTCGCCAGTGTTGTCAGCTGGAAATTTTTGGAGCAATTTTTGCACAGAGACCTTCTGGTATTGTACCATTTTGCTAGTCCTCTTCTAGTCCTCTCTTGGCCAAAATACATATAACACAAGGGTCACGGGAAAGGTAGCATAACATAAAGTCAGCCATGTGTGCCAGAGTCCCAACAGATAATACTTCGCTGTCCTCATCAGGAGTATGACTCTCATCCTCCTCCTCCTCTTCGGCCCACCCACACTGAACAGATGGAATAAACCTGCTATGGGTACTACCCTCTGTAGCGGAGGCAACCATCTCCTCCTCCTCCTCCTCCTCATCATCATCCAATTCGCGCTGAGAAGACCCTGTGTACTGTTTTACCCAATTTCCACCTCTTCCACATGCAAAGCGTCCACCTTCATTGTGAGTAGCGAGCGTTTCAGTAGACACAGAAGTGGGATGGTTATGCTGATGATAGCTATCTGTGTTGATTCCACAAAGTTGCGTAAAACTTCACAGAGGTCAGACATCCATGCACACTCGTCGCTTGTGAAGAGTGGAAGCTGACTGGAAAGGCGATATTCATGATGCAGCTGGTATTCCACTACTGCCCTCTGCTGCTCACAAAGCCTGACCAACATATGGAACGTGGAGTTCCAGCGTGTGCTCACGTCGCACAACACAGTCGGTGAACTGGTAATTGCAAGCGCTGCTGCAGCGTTGCCATACCGGCGGCAGCTGTAGCTGACTTTTGGAAATGGGAACACACGCGGCGCACCTTAACCAGTAGCTCAGGCAAATTGGGGTAGGTTTTGAGAAACCGCTGAACCACTAAGTTGAACATGTGGCCTAGGCATGGCATGTGTGTGAGCTTGCCGAGCTCCAAACTCGCCACCAAGTTACGGCCATTATCAGACACAACCATGCCTGGTTGTAGGTTAAGTGGCGAGAACCACAGCTCAGCCTGGTCCCTTAAAGCCTGCCACAGCTCTGCGGTGATGTGCTGTTTGTCACCTAAGCAAATTCGTTTTAGTGTGGCCTGTTGCCGCTTCCCCACTGCAGTGCTACACTGTTTCCAGCTACTGATTGATGGCTGATTGTTGCTGCAAGATGAGAATTCAGAGGTGGAATTGGAGGAGGTAGAGGAGGAGAAGGGGGGTGGTAGCCACTAATGTAGGTGGTAGCAGAAATCATGATGGAAGTAGGGTTCGCAATTCTTGACGTTGGTGGCACCTGTGCCATCCCAGGGTGCCTCCACAACGTTCAACCAGTGTGCCGTCAGGGAAATGTAGCATCCCTGGCCAAAAGCACTTGTCCATGTGTCAGTAGTTAAGTGGACCTTCCCAATAACTGCGTTGGTCAGGGTACGTGTGATGTTACGGGACACATGCTGGTGTAAGGCGGGGACTGCACTACAGGAAAAATAGTGTCGGCTGGGGACTGAGTAATGAGGGACGGCCGCAGCCATTAGGCTGCGAAAAGTCTCAGTGTCCACAAGCCTAAATGGCAACATTTCTAGGGCCAGCAATTTGGAAAGGTGCACATTTAGTGCTTTGGCCTGTGGGTGGGTGTCTGGGTATTTGCGCTTTCGTTAAAAGGCCTGGGGTATGTACATTTGTACGCTGCGCTGGGGCATAGAAGTGGATGTGCTAGCTGGTGGTGCTTGCGAAGGTCCACATGCAGGGCCGGAGTCATATGGGCCTGCGTTTTGGACAGGGGATTGGCCAGCACGTAACACAGGGGAAGAGGAGGCAGTGGTGTGAACCACAGACACAGATTGTGGACCCAGGCGTTCAGCCCACCTATTAGGGTGTTTTGATGCCATGTGGCAGATCATGCTGGTGGTGGTGAGGCTGCTAGTGTTCACGCCCCTGTTTATTTTTGTGTATGGCACAGGTTGCAAATGACAATTCTTTTATCGTCCGCACTTTTCTCAAAAAGCGCCAGACTGCAGAACACCTACCCCTTTGCAAGGGCGATTGATGCAAGGGGGTGCTCTGGAGAACAGTTGCGGGCCTGTTTGGTGTGTCCCTTTTTTCCCTTTTGCCACCCCACTGCCTCTTCCAGCCTGTTGCGGTGCTACGGATCCCCCTACCCCCGTACTATTGTCCTCGCTCAGCTTGCCACCTTCCCATGTTGGATCAGTGATTTAATCGTCCACCACCTCCTCTTTCACTTCCTCTGGTCATCCTCCTGACTTGTTGACCTAGCAAGCACCTCACTTATTGACATCTGTGTCTCATCCTCATTATCAACCTTATGAGACACTAATTGCCATTGACTTATTGGCAACTGTGTCTGATCATCATCATCATCCATCTTGTAAAACACTAATTGCCGTTCCCCACCATCATCTGCTTCTGACTGTGGATGCTCAAGTTTTTGGGAATCAGTGCACAAGATCTCCTCATGTCCCTCTTCAAGCGCAAACATTACACAGGAGATGTAGCGCAGGTAATGTCGCTGCCAGCAGTGACCAAACAATTGCGCTGAATGTCGTAGATATTTAGGATGCGCAAATGTAACACAACAGATGTAGCAGAGGTTGTGTCAATGTCAGCAGCGGCCAAACAACTGCACGCAATTTAGTGCAGGTTGCGCTAATAATACATATTGCAACCAAATAAAACAATAGTCCTTAAAAGTCTTTTTGGGTCTCTAACACCTTGGGTCTCTAACACCATTCAACACTAAACCCTGCCTAAAAAAAATAATAAACTATTCCGGTCCCTACACTATCTGTCCCTTCTGCTGCAGCTCGCCCTGACTAAGACTGAGCCGAACCATGTGTCATCGGGTGCTATATAGCACCTGATTACGCGTACCACCGAGCTAATTACTTTAATGACAGTAACCAACATGGCTACGGTATTACAGTGAGTGCCAGTAGTCACCCGCACGTTTATTGGCTGCGTAGCAGCCAACAAACGTGCAGGAAGGAGACTTGAGCATCGCGATGCTCGAGTCAAAATGGTATTCGGCTGACCATGCTCGCCCAACACTAGTACTAAGGTTATTCAACAAAGTCTCCCACGACCTTATGAATAACTATGGAGATGATCTCCATACAGCATTAAAAAAGTTTTTAGCAATGCAACTTTGGATGTAGCATCTGAATCTCAGTTCGCTCTTCACTAATTATCATATTGCATCAGATCTGCCTGCAATGATCTTTTGCTTGATCAATTATTTCTCTTGATTTTGTCACTATAATCTACATTCATCCATGACAACAGAGAAGTTCCACTATCCAGTTGGACCTCATGTCAAAATGCATTCGACATGCATGCGTTCAAAGATAGAACATGTCCTATTATTGTCTGTATAACGGACAAGGATAGTACTAATCTATTAGGGGCCAGATGTTCCTTTCCGCAAAAAACGGAATGCACACGGATGTCATCCGTATTTTTTGAGGATTGTTATTTTGCGGACTGCAAAATACTGAAAAAGCCATACGGTCGTGTGCAATAGGCCTTACTATACAAAGCTATATAGCCGCAGAAGACATTTATCTATCTGGTTTAACTCTCTTTAGACATAACTTGAATGCAGATGAGGACATATCAAAACTTCTTAGTAAACAAATGATATCCTATTACAGCATGAAATGAAGCCCTACCCCTCATGGTCCAGAGATGTTATCCTACTACTGTATAAAATAAAGCCCTACCCCACGTCCCTGCCTCAATGTGGGAAGGTGGAGTTAGGGCTACATTTTATACTGCAGTAGGACCAGTTCTCTGGATCAAGAGAACAAAATAAATTTCTATTTTATTTTTATAAATATGGAGCTTATAGGGCTATTTAACATACCATGGCTATTATTTTACATTTTACTTTAGCTTCTTTAGTTGTAAGTTTCCTATTTTATTTAGTCTAGCTTTTCACATACATTTTAGCTTCTGTATTCTATTTCTCAAGTACACTATTTAAAAAAGTGCGCACCACCTAAGAGTTCTGCTATTAGAGATGTAAAGAACATATTACATTACATAGTAACATGTGTCATAGATGTGGAATGCCATACAATATACATCACTTCTCATGTGAATCTTATTATATAGGATATATCATAATGCCACACTGTTAAAACATCAATTACATGGGCATGACATGTATATGTCAGTCAATTCTATGGTCTCTAACAAGTACAGCATCAGAAATAGTAATAACCACTTACCGTGAAAGTGGTTAACGCTGTGATTGCTAAAACTGTTTTTCTGGATTACAGTTTATGACTATATCTCATGGTTGCTTTACATTGCACATATTTTCTACATTGACAGTGCATTTTAAAAGTAGTATATTGCAATTACAAAGCAAATTATTGTAGACAATCTATATTTTTTTTTTCATTTTATCTAAAATGTGTTTTGTCTGGTTTGATCATCTCAAGCTGTGTTGAAAGCACTGATGTGCAAGATTAAGTCCAAGGTGATACAAGATCATGTCTCCCAATTTCTGTAATAGCAGTAGCTCTACTTCATACCCTAACCTAACTCTATTAAACATAGAATCCCTGCAAAAAGCTTAATGTAAAGAAAATGTCTTGGCATGATGTAATGAACCTAAAGAGGACCTTTCATCAGTTTTGACATAAGCTAATTATGGTATGGGTGTTTTATTTTTTCAAAAGCCCCCCCCCCCCCCCCGATGATTTGGTGCGCTGTATTATAATGAGCAATAAACTCGCAACGGGGAGGAGACCCAGTCTTCTGCTGTGGGCGTCTCCTTCTCCCTGGCTGTAAGCGCAGTCCAATCAGAGCGGACAACTCACAGCCAGGGAGAAGGAATCTCGCTCCTTCTCCCTGGCTGTGAGAGGTCCACTCTGATTTGATTGCGCTCACAGCCAGGGAAAAGGAGACGCCCACAGCAAAAGACTGCGTCTCCTCACCATTGCGAGTTTACTGCTCATTATAATACAGCATGCCAAATCATCAGGGGGGGGCCACAGCAAACGATCAGGGGGGGCGGCTTTTGAAAAAAATGTAATAAAAAAATTGCATCAGTGGGGGCCGCCCTACAAGGTAATACCATAATTAGCTTATGTCAAAACTGATGAAAGGTCCTCTTTAAATGGGTATTCTAGTTTCAGTAAACCAGTCCTACAATCTTCTGAAGGCTACGTTCTCATTTGTGCCAGGGGCTCCACTGGGAGAGTCCATCGCAAATTCAGTCACATTTGATGGGGAAAAAAAGCACTGCATTAAGCACTATTTTTGCCAGTGAAGTGACCGACGTCATGACATAACCTAACTCAACCCATTATAAGTCAATAGGGTCAGTTGGACGTAGTTAGTGCCCACCGTATGATGAAACCCTCACAGCTTAAATTCAATTTTTTACTTTTATGACAGAGCTAAATAGGGGGAACTCATAATAAGCTTTTATGCATCAATTCTTCACATTTTCACTGTCTCTGGTTGCTCTCTTTTAAATAGTAACCATTGTTTACTTTTAATGGATAGCAATAGGTTATGGTTATTTAATGATCATTTAGTTGCTTCATAATTACAAAAGAGACCTCTGATAACTGTACCGTAAGGGCTCTTTTACACAGGCCAAGAATCAGTGCAAATATTGGGAAGGAGTTTTCCTAGAAATACCTTTTCCTGAAAATTTCCCATCTCCTGTGGATCACTGGATAAATGAACAACCCCTCTTTTATTGGACGATCGTATCTTTGATGCACTACCAAAAACTGTTTGCCAGCAGGGCATATGGGTAATAAACAAACTCAGTAATGCTCCTCTTAAGATAGGCAATTATCGTGAATGACACATTCATTCCCAGTAATTGCCTTGTCTGTTGGCCCATGTAAAAGGTCTTAAATAGTGCTGAGCGAACCCAAAGTACAAAGTTCGGGTTCGAGTTCGGTGTTCGTGCATTTAATAAAGCTGCAGGGCAGCCGATCAACAAGCTTTAAAGCTGTGGGCACTTAGAAGCCATCACAGTAATGGCATGGCTGTGATTGGCTGGTGCATCATGTGACCCAGCCTCTACACAAGCTGGATCACGTGTATAACCGCCCATCAGCTCTGAGTAGTGCAGGGACAGGAGCAGCTGAAGTGAGGGAGAGTGGCTCATCTGGCTATTTATTCTGTGGGTGACCTATAGTGATTTTTTTTGTGGATGCAATACACCAGCTTTGCACCCCTGACACAGAAATATAATAATATAGCTGTTATTTCTGTGGGTGATCTATAGTGATCTTTTGTGGGTGCAATGCAACATATTTGCACCCCTGACACAGAAATATAATAATTAATCTGGCTGTAAATTCTGTGGGTGATCTATAGCGATTTGTTTTGTGGGTATAATGCACAATCTTTGTACCCGACACAAAAATATAATAGTTAATCTGTCTGTTAGTTCGGTGGGTGACATATACCCATTTTTGGTGTGAAGTGCACCTGCACTGCATCTGTGACAGGGAAATTAATATAGTTAATCCGTCTGTTAGATCGGTGGGCGCCATATACCCATTTTTGGTGTCAGGTACACCTGCACTGCATCGGTGACAGGGAAATTAATATAGTTAATCCATCTGTTAGTTCAGTGGGTGACTTCAAAGAACGAGGAGAGCATCAAATAAGGGACATGGCCCTGGTCGTGGTGCTGCTGGTGTTGGTGGAGCTCCTGTTGCAGGGAGAGGACGTGGTGGATCTGTGCCAACTACACGCCCAAATAAAACACCTTCCTCAGTTGCACGTAGGCGACAGAACGTTCAGCGTTATTTTGTAGGCCTGAATACTGCTGTACGAATGGTGAGGCCAGAACAAGTAGAGGCAGTAGTAAATTGGGTGGCTGACAGTGCCTCCAGTTCCTTCATATTGTCTCCTACCCGGTCCCTTGCTGGAAGCGCAAAGTTGGCACCTGCAGCCCATGGGCATCTGTCTTTCACCTCAACCCCTTGCAAATCTGCCAAGAAGTCTGAGCCCCAAGTCATGCAGCAGTCTCTTATGCATTTTGATGAATCTGCTGGCAGGGTTTCCACCTAGCCCTGCCCCAGATGTGGAAGAGATTGAGTACACAGATGCCCAACAACTTATGTTTCAGGATGTGGACATGGGAGGACCACCGCAGCATGTCTCTGATGATGACGAAACACAGGTGCCAACTGCTGTGGCTTTCTGCAGTATGCAGACTGGCAAGTAGGGCAGAGGTGAAGAGTGGGTGGAAGATGATGTGGAGGTCCTAGAACCCACATGGAATCAAGGTCATGCGATTGACGTGTGCAGTTTGGAGGAAGAGGTGTTGGTCACACAGCGCCATACGCACAGCAAAAGAGGGAGCAGGGTGCAAAAGCAGAGTGGCCATCCCCTAGCCAGTACGCCTGCTACTGCCCACCGCACCCAGGGACGGAGCACACCAAAGCCAGGTCCAAGGAGTTCCCTGGCGTGACAGTTCTTCAGACAATGTGCTGACGACAAGATGCGAGTGGTTTGCAGTCTGTGCAATTGGAAGGCATACATGTTCTAAAATGCAAAGCACAAGCTGCAGTGGAGTACACACCTCAAAAACCACAAAGCATCTCAGGCTCTTCCTGGTCCCTCTTCTGCTTCAGTCTCGGCCTATTCCTCCCCCTTTGGAGTGACAGTGGCACCTGCCACCCCGCAAACAGAGGATGTGGCAGCATCACCACCACCTCCACCACTGTCACCGTCACCAAGCATCTCCACACTGTCCCATGGAAGCGTTCAGCTGTCCATCCTCCAAACATTTGAGAGAAAGAGGAAGTACTCCCCAACCCACCAGCGATCCCTGGCCCTGAATGCCAGCATTTAAAAATTCCTGGCCTTTGAAATGCTGTCATTCTATCTGGTGGAGACGGAGACTTTAAAAAAAAACTTATGGCGGTGGCTGTCCCCCAGTACGTGGTTAACAGCTGTCACTACTTTTCCAGGTGAGCCATCCCTGCCCTGCACAATCAAGTGGTGGACAAAATCAGGTATGTACTGTGCAATGCTATCTGTGGCAAGGTCCACATAACCACCGATACGTGGACCAGTAAGCATGGGCAGGGAGGTTATATCTCCCTAACTGCACACTGGGTAAATGCAGTGGCGGCTGGGTCTGAGGCGGATAGCAGTTTAGCACATGTCCTTCCGCCATTGAGGACTGCAGGACGTTTCTCGTTGCCTCCTGTTGTCTCCTCCTCCGCTTCCTCCGCTTCCTCATCCGGTCAGCATAACACCTGCACCACCAACTTCAGCACAGCCAGGGGGAAATGACAGCAGGCTGTTCTGAAACTTATCTGTTTGGGGGAAAAGCCTCACACCGAGCAGAAGCTGTGGACGCGCATGGAACCACAGACCGATGAGTGGTTGGTGCCACTGAGCCTCAAGCAATATACATACACATATAAGTATACATTACAAAGTATACAAAATTATACAACTTTCATTACAGCTACTACACAGACTTGTATTATGTCCATTGCCACAGGCTTCAAACAAACCCTGTGTAGTCTGCTATTGTAGTCCTTACCCTATGATCCCTCTTTTTATTAACCCGAAGACAGTAGAAGAAAAAGTAGATGAAATTAAATAACAAATGACCACCATTAGACCACTTGTAGTTTTGTGTTTCAACAAGATATATGCACTATATAGACAAAACCAATGAGACACCCCTCTTATTCATTGAATACAGATGTTTCATTCAGTCCCATTACCACAGGTCTATATAATCCAGCACCTATCAATGCATTCTGCCTTTACAAAAATTTCTGAAATAATGATTTATTCTAAAAAGTCCACTGAATTTAAGCATAATACTGTAATAGGATGTCAGTGTTGCAACAAGTTACTTCCCACAGACACACTCCAAAATCTTGTAGAAAGTTTTAGGTGAAATGGGGGAACCAACTCGATATTAATGCCTATGCCTATGAAAAAGTTTTCATAGTGTCTTAGACTCATAATACTTTTGTCCATATAGTGTAGGTCTCCATAAGAGCTGTATATGCAACATGGTTTTATTTTAGATGAGATGTAGAATATAACTAATATTTCTTACAGGTGTAAAAATAAATGTGAATATACATTGAATACAATGGGACAAACACCCAAATAAGCCATAACCAACAACTTTCCACTGTAGCCAGTTTATGCTGCTCATAATCATCTCGTTACTATCTTTTACATCTCTGCCAAAAAAGCTTATCCTTTTCAAGCTATGACAATAGCAGTTGTGCATATTGCAATATCACACCAATAAAGACAGAGCTAAGTTATCTACTTCTCAGTAATCCCTAAGGAATTTGTGTGGGCAACATATATGCGAACAACCCAAAAAATGTATTCTATCTTTTCTTTAAAGGTACTGTCTGACTTGGACAATCCTTTATTTTTTGCTCAGTCACTCAAAAATAAGCTGACCACTGGAGTCCCTCTGCTGCAAGCCCCAGCAATCAGCTATAATATGTAACAGATTCTGGCAGCAGGTGTTCAAATTCCCTACAGTGACACCATAGGAAAATCAAGCATTACACAATCCTAATTAAAATTAATGGGCTGTTTATGCAGTGAACTGATGTAATGGGCCCCCCACGAAAGAGAAAGTGGAAGAGATGGTCTTTGTAGCCACTCACCAATTTGTCTAACTGATGGAAGTCGTGAATTATTCTTCCAAACCAGTCAACCTGGGTTTTATGAACGACAAAGTTGTCTCTAGTATTGTTGTGTAATCACTTTATGGCACATTTGTCTCTACTTTCTAACCACACGACAAACTTCCCTTTGACTCTATGTACTAGAAGGCAAATGGACACTTAGGGACTTTTTAGATGTCCATAACTGTGTACTGCAGATAATGATAATAATGGGCTACTGAAATCATAACACCTTGCAGTGCAATTCGAAGCATTAGTTGAATTATTAGTTCCATAGCTGCTCAACAGCCACAGGTTTCTCCACTGTCTATAGTATATAAAGTATGCCCATTCATCAAGCAGAGTTCTGTTTAGACATTTTCATGAGTCATGCTCATAGAACAGCATAGGATGATCATTCATTTGATTAATAGGTCCTCTTGTGATATATAATTCTTCTCTAGCAAGTAACTGCCTTGCTATGTGAAGCCTCTTGCTTTTATTCTGCATGTCAAGATGAAGTCCTCCCAAAAGAAAAGCACTATGTTACAATATTACTTTGCTGGTGATAAGGAATAATAAAGACTCTTAACGCTTGCAGGAGAGAATTTCAAGCGTCAAACTTTTTTTTCTTTGATGAACAAAGGCCCTCTGGATGCACATTTCCATCCCGCATCAAACTGCTTTATTAGAAAATTGTGAAGGAACTGCCCAGGGGGGTTTGGCTGAGAAATGCATTAAGTCCGCTTTCATGTACGGTTTAGTCATTATGACTCACAATTTTAGGCAGGTTGCTTCTTACATGCAGGATATATTAATATATTGCATTAATAATTTTCTTCACTGTCTAATGGGATTGTCAATGTTAAGTCTGGACTTAATCGAAAGAGCTCACATCAAACTATAAATATTAATTAACAGGAGGTATTTTCAGCAGTATTTATACTTATTTTTAGCCCAAAATTAACTGAAACTGATTGTAAAGGTGATTTTATCGGTACAAATGACATGTTTGGATATGCAATGACATGAAAACGTCTGGGTTGGCGGGATCTGTAGACATCAGCGTGCCCAGCTTAGCTTTCTACAAATCTCAAATGTATGTAATTTCCTAATGATATACTAAAACGATATGTGACCATCTTATAGCCATATTCCTATGTATTTTAATGAAGACAATGCAATAGTATGCCTCCAAAATAGAAGCTACTATTGGAGAAACCGGCAAAAAAGAAACCAAAATATGTGCATATAGTTTATGGTGATACAAATCTGAAATGTATGTAATTTCCTAATGATATACTAAAACGATATGTGACCATCTTATAGCCATATTCCTATGTATTTTAATGAAGACAATGCAATAGTATGCCTCCAAAATAGAAGCTACTATTGGAGAAACCGGCAAAAAAGAAACCAAAATATGTGCATATAGTTTATGGTGATACAAATCTGAAATGTATGTAATTTCCTAATGATATACTAAAACTATATGTGACCATCTTATAGCCATATTCCTATGTATTTTAATGAAGATAATTCAATAGTATGCCACCAAAATAGAAGCTACTATTGGAGAAACTGTCAAAAAAGAAACCAAAATATGTGCATATAGTTTATGGTGATATTCAGCATTTGTATGTCTTACTTAACTGACAACCCCACTGATGATATTGGAAGAGGACATCCTGCTTGTTTCTAACCCGTACAATTTACTGGCATGGAAGGAGTCTGTCAACAGTTTAAGCCCTGCCAACCTGCTGACAGTGACAGTAGGGGCCATGGAGCGCAGGGTAAAAATACCTTTATCAGACCTTTTATTAGCTGCATTACTATGAAGATTAACTTTTATTGTGTATCTTCTCAAGTATCCACCAATCATAAGATAGCTACAGCTTTCACTTTGAGAAGAACACAGGAGTTATGAAGCAGCTTACTGCAGAGAGCACTGTGGAAAAAATAACCTCGCCACTCAGTTTTGGAGGGGCCTGTTTGCCAGCCTCTTGCCTCAGAAATATGGCCCATATACTAACTTTGAAGGAGAAGATAGACCGGACGCACAGCCTAAATCTGTGGAACTGTTTTGGGCAGGAAAGCCATACTTGCGGTCGCTAAAATATGACTTCCATGGAATTCAGGAACTCCTGCTGGGATCTGGGTGATTTTTGGATATGTTGTTCGCCCAGATCAAAGCTATCCATGGATGTAATCTATGGGGATATATGGAGTTTTGAGGTGTTTTCTGGGTTTTGCGAAAAATGTGTGTTTTCTGCCTGTGAGTTATTAAGTTAACTGTGTTTGGTAATTGTGTCACAGGCAATGCCTATTGTATTTGTTGATTGCGTCACAGACAATGCCCATTGTAATTTGTTGATTGCGTCACAGACAATTCCCATTGTATTTTGTTAATTGTATCACAGGCAGAGGGGGGTTTGTGTACATTAGCTGGGAGTGTCTAACTGTACAATACTGTGTTGATTGGCTGTTGTGACTTTGTGTTCTATGCTCCACAAGGTCCACATGGGTGGACCTTGTGTGGAAAACTGCATATAAGAAATGCCTTTGTGCTCATTAACCACCTCCCGACCGCAGTACGCGTATATGCGTCCGGGAGGTGGTTGCTTTATTCCTCCTGGACGCATATACGCGTCTTCTCGCGAGACGCGAGATTTCCTGTGAACGCGCGCGCACAGGCGCGCGCGCTCACAGGAACAGAAGGTAAGCGAGTGGATCTCCAGCCTGCCAGCGGCGATCGCTCGCTGGCAGGCTGGAGATCCGAATTTTTTAACCCCTAACAGGTATATTAGACGCTGTTTTCATAACAGCGTCTAATATACCTCCTACCTGGTCCTCTGGTGGTCCCTTTTGTTAGGATCGACCACCAGAGGACTCAGGTAGGTCAGTACAGTCCCACCAAACACCACACTACACTACACCCCCCCCGTCACTTATTAACCCCTTATAAACCCCTGATCACCCCATATAAACTCCCTGATCACCCCCCTGTCATTGATCACCGCCCTGTCATTGATCACCCCCCTGTCAGGCTCCGTTCAGACGTCCGCATGATTTTTACGGATCCGATCCATGTATCCATGGATCCGTAAAAATCATGCGGACGTCTGAATGGAGCCTTACAGGGGGGTGATCAATGACAGGCGGGTGATCACCCATATACACTCCCTGATCACCCCCTGTCATTGATCACCGCCCTGTCAGGCTCCATTCAGACATCCGCATGATTTTTACGGATCCGATCCATGTATCCATGGATCCGTAAAAATCATGCGGACGTCTGAATGGAGCCTTACAGGGGGGTGATCAATGACAGGCGGGTGATCACCCATATACACTCCCTGATCACCCCCTGTCATTGATCACCCCCCTGTCATTGATCACCCCCCTGTAAGGCTCCATTCAGACGTCCGCATGATTTTTACGGATCCGATCCATGTATCCATGGATCCGTAAAAATCATGCGGACGTCTGAATGGAGCCTTACAGGGGGGGGGGGTGATCAGTGACAGGGGGGTGATCACCCTGATTACCCTGATCACCCCCTGTCATTGATAACCCCCCTGTAAGGCTCCATTCAGACGTCCGCATGCGTTCTGTGGATCCGATCCATGTATCCATGGATCCGTAAAAAATCCTGCGGATGTCTGAATGGAGCCTTACGGGGGGGTGATCAGTGACAGGGGGGGTGATCACCCTGATTACCCTGATCACCCCCTGTCATTGATAACCCCCCTGTAAGGCTCCATTCAGACGTCCGCATGCGTTCTGTGGATCCGATCCATGTATCCATGGATCCGTAAAAATCATGCGGACGTCTGAATGGAGCCTTACAGGGGGGTGATTAATGACATGGGGGTGATCAGGGAGTCTATATGGGTGATCACCCCCCTGTCATTGATCACCCCCCTGTCATTGATCACTCCCCCCCTGGTAAGGCTCCATTCAGCCATTTTTTTTGGCACAAGTTAGTGGACATTTTTTGTTTGTTTTTGTTTTTTCTTACTAAGTCTCATATTCTACTAACTTGTGTCAAAAAATAAAATCTCACATGGACGCACCATACCCCTCACGGAATCCAAATGCGTAAACATTTTTAGACATTTATATTCCAGACTTCTCACGCTTTAGGGCCCCTAAAAAGCCAGGGCAGTATAAATACCCCACATGTGACCCCATTTCAGAAAGAAGACACCCCAAGGTATTCCGTGAGGGGCATATTGAGTCCATGAAAGATTGAAATTTTTGTCCTAAGTTAGCGGAAAGTGAGACTTTGTGAGAAAAAAAACAAAAAAAATCAATATCCGCTAACTTATGCAAAAAAAAAAATAATTCTAGGAACTCGCCATGCCCCTCATTGAATACCTCGGGGTGTCTTCTTTCCAAAGTGGGGTCACATGTGGGGTATTTATACTGCCCTGGCTTTTTAAGGGCCCGAAAGTGTGAGAAGAAGTCTGGGATCCAAATGTCTAAAAATGCCCTCCTAAAAGGAATTTGGGCCCCTTTGCGCATCTAGGCTGCAAAAAAGTGTCACACATGTGGTATCTCCGTACTCAGGAGAAGTTGGGGAATGTGTTTTGGGGTGTCATTTTACATATACCCATGCTGGGTGAGAGAAATATCTTGGTCAAATGCCAACTTTGTATAAAAAAATGGGAAAAGTTGTCTTTTCCCAAGATATTTCTCTCACCCAGCATGGTTATATGTAAAATGACACCCCAAAACACATTGCCCAACTTCTCCTGAGTACGGCGATACCAGATGTGTGACACTTTTTTGCTGCCAAGGTGGGCAAAGGGGCACATATTCCAAAGTGCACCTTTCGGATTTTGCAGGGCATTTTTTACACATTTTGATTGCAAAGTTGTGTTTTGGGGTGTCATTTTACATATACCCATGCTGGGTGAGAAAAATATCTTGGTCAAATGCCAACTTTGTATAAAAAAATTGGAAAAGTTGTCTTTTGCCAAGATATTTCTCTCACCCAGCATGGGTATATGTAAAATGACAGCCCAAAACACATTCCCCAACTTCTCCTGAGTACGGCGATACCAGATGTGTGACACTTTTTTGATGCCAAGGTGGGCAAAGGGGCACATATTCCAAAGTGCACCTTTCGGATTTCACCGGTCATTTGTTACAGATTTTGATTGCAAAGTACTTCTCACACATTTGGGCCCCTAAATTGCCAGGGCAGTATAACTACGCCACAAGTGACCCCATTTTGGAAAGAAGACACCCCAAGGTATTCCGTGAGGGGCATGGCGAGTTCCTAGAATTTTTTATTTTTTGTCGCAAGTTAGTGGAATATGAGACTTTGTAAGGAAAAAAGAGAAAAAAAAAAAATCATCATTTTCCGCTAACTTGTGACAAAAAATAAAAAATTCTAGGAACTCGCAGTGCCCCTCACGGAATACCTTAGGGTGTCTTCTTTCCAAAATGGGGTCACTTGTGGCGTAGTTATACTGCCCTGGCAATTTAGGGGCCCAAATGTGTGAGAAGAACTTTGCAATCAAAATGTGTAAAAAATGCCCTGCAAAATCCGAAAGGTGCACTTTGGAATATGTGCCCCTTTGCCCACCTTGGCAGCAAAAAAGTGTGACACATCTGGTATCGTCGTACTCAGGAGAAGTTGGGGAATGTGTTTTGGGGTGTCATTTTACATATACCCATGCTGGGTGAGAAAAATATCTTGGTCAAATGCCAACTTTGTATAAAAAAATGGGAAAAGTTGTCTTTTGCCAAGATATTTCTCTCACCCTGCATGGGTATATGTAAAATGACACGCCAAAACACATTCCCCAACTTCTCCTGAGTACGGCGATACCACATGTGTGACACTTTTTTGCTGCCAAGGTGGGCAAAGGGGCGCATATTCCAAAGTGCACCTTTCGGATTTCACCGGTCATTTCTTACACATTTTGATTGCAAAGTTCTTCTCACACATTTGGGCCCCTAAATTGCCAGGGCAGTATAACTACCCCACAAGTGACCCCATTTTGGAAAGAAGACACCCCAAGGTATTCTGTGAGGGGCATGGTAAGTTCCTAGAATTTTTTATTTTTTGTCGCAAGTTAGTGGAATATGAGACTTTGTAAGAAAAAAATAAAAATAAAAAATCATCATCATTTTCCGCTAACTTGTGACAAAAAATAAAAAGTTCTATGAACTCACTATGCCCATCAGCGAATACCTTAGGGTGTCTACTTTCCGAAATGGGGTCATTTGTGGGCTAGTTATACTGTCTGGGCATTGTAGAACCTCAGGAAACATGACAGGTGCTCAGAAAATCAGAGCCGTTTCAAAAAGCGGAAATTCACATTTTTGTACCATAGTTTGTAAATGCTATAACTTTTACCCAAACCATTTTTTTTTTTTGCCCAAACATTTTTTTTTTATCAAAGACATGTAGAACTATAAATTTAGTGAAAAATTTATATATGGATGTCGTTTTTTTTGCAAAATTTCACAGCTGAAAGTGAAAAATGTCATTTTTTTGCAAAAAAATCGTTACATTTTGATTAATAACAAAAAAAGTAAAAATGTCAGCAGCAATAAAATACCACCAAATGAAAGCTCCATTAGTGAGAAGAAAAGGAGGTAAAATTCATTTGGGTGGTAAGTTGCATGACCGAGCGATAAACGGTGAAAGGAGTGTAGTGCCGAAGTGTAAAAAGTGGCCTGGTCATGAAGGGGGTTTCACCTAGCGGGGCTGAAGTGGTTAAAGAGACCTGCTTTACCCCTTGATGAAGTCTTGGTATGTTTGGGGGATGGGATAACTACACTCTTGGGGATTGCTATATCACAATACTCCCCTGAGTAAATTCTCTTCTAAGAGCTTGTCACTGGTTCCTGCTCTCTGGATTTAGGAGAGGTTCACCCATAGGAAGTTGAAGCCCGGTCTTGGGTCCAGCGTGGGTGGAGGACTGCGAGACCCCAACAAATCAGAGACAGTTTGTGGGATCTGTGGTGTTTACAGTGTCAAGTGGAGTGCTTGCAGCCCTTGGGAAGCACTAGGAGCATCCATTAACGGAGGTACCCAGTCGGGGTGCCAAGCGTTCCGTTGCAAGCACTTTAAAATGAGGGAACAATTTTGTGGCTCTTGCAGAAATTGAGGAATAAAAGTTCACAGCAATGCAACTATTAAAAGGGTATGCATACTCTGCCTTCCTTACCTGGGGCTGTCAGTAGTTTTGCAGGGTCAAAATTGTTGCTAAACTGTCTTGAAGTAAGTTAGAGGGTGCCCAATTCCTGGCTGAAAATACAGAATTATAATAGTTTACGTAATAGTTCTGTCTCCTGATCATCAAATGCTGGACTACTAATACATTCCTATAAACATAGGAATGTTTATAGGTTCATCATTTTTTTAAAGGTTCTGTTCATAATGTAAACTACAATGATTAGGTGACACCACCAGCCCATGACAGCACCCATTGACTTACAAGGGGGCCATCAGCATAGCTGTTGTTTTAAAAGGAAATATATGATGGAATCTCCAAAGAATGTTCTGAACATATCCATAATAAGAAGACACCTAGACCATCTCTACAAAGGCTGGAGTGATAGCCCTTAGGATCTTCTCATTAAATAAAATATTAAATATTTGTTTCAAATTTGCACCATATGCTCCTGTAGTACCCCTTATCAAAGACAGCTGCTATTACACTAATATTTAGTTATGCTTCTATATTTTTTTTTCTTTTTTCAGCTTTCATTGCAATAAACGGTACAAAAATAATTTTGAATTCATAAATGTCTTCATGGCAGTTCTGAATTACTGCACAAGAGAACAGGTAAGCAGAATGATTTTCTGGAGCTTAGTTCTTTGGTGCCAAGTTTAACAAGCTTTTTATATATTTTTCTGGAAAATGTTCATGAAAAACAAAATTGCTGCTTAGACGTAATACACATGTCATAGAAAGTATTGTTTTTAATCATAATATCTGTGGTATCTGAGCTGAATACCAAAAATAGGACTTTTTTAAATTATTTTTTCACTTGAAATGCATTGGTGCAATAGGCAATGTTTACAAAAATGTTCATAGTCTTTGAAGGCTTTATAGTCAGACAACTCATAGAGATATGTCAAAACAATATTGTTCAGACATGGCCTCTGTCAGCTTAACTTCATTTGGTAAAGAAGCTATGAGATCATTACATTTTATGCATAACAGCTTCTTCTCTAAACGAAGTCAAGGGATCCAAGTTTACTTTCTCCTTAACTATACCTCAAAGAACATGGTCTTGTTTGTTGCTCAGCTAATGTGGATTTTGAACAGGAGGGTCGCTTTATGAATCCTGTACTTTTTTATTTGGAAAATATCCATTTATAGTAAAAGTCTCATGATTAACCATCCAAGAGCTCCAGAAGTCTTCTACTAAAAAAGATCAACTTTTCCAGATACTTTTCCTACTATTTTCCATGTAACTTTTTTTTGTCAGTTTGCAGGGCTTGTAGTGATGGTATTCAAGACTTGGCGTTTAAAAAGTGAACTTTATTTTTTTCCCAGGCCTATGAGCTAACAAAGCATATATATTAACCCCTCCCCGACTAGCGCCGTAATAGTATGGCGCAGTGGGACATGTCTTTCTACCCAAAGCCGTACTATTATGGCCCGCTGATCGGGCGGGTGCAGGCGCTGCGTCCGCCTTATCAGCTGCAGGGGACCGGCTGTTCCATTTAGCCGAACCCTTGCTGTATACGCCGGCATCAGTGAAAATACCAATGCCGGCGCACTAACCCCCTCTATGCCGCGGTCAGCAATGACTGCGACATAGAAGGGGTTTGCTGCGGGTGAGGGAGCCTATCGGGTCCCCATGCTGCTGTGGCGGGGACCTGATGGGTTAGAAAGCAGACCGATGCCATGCAGAGACTTCCTAATGCCTTGCACGGCATTGTGACCTTCCTTCTACTGGCGCCCAGGAGATCCAGCTCCAGGGTGGGTCTCCTAGGCAACCTGTTAGTGTATTACTCTGTGTAATGCACTAACAGGCAATGCATTACAATACATATATATTGTAAAGCATTGCAGAGGGGATCAGACATCCAAAAGTTAAAGTCAGAAATAAAGTTAAAAAAATAAATTTCAAGTAAAAAATTAGCCCATACATAAGAAAATTGCGGAAAAAAATATATAGCTCTCAGAGCACGAGATACTAAAACATCACTTTTTTGGTTTCAAATATGCTATTATTGCGTTAAAGTTAAATAATAAAAAAAAGTATTCATATTAGGTATTGCCGTGTCCATAACAACCAGCTCTATAAAAATATCTCATGACCTAACCCCTCAGATGAACACCGTAAAAAATTAAATATAAAGACTAGATTAAAAAAAGCTATTTTGTGTCACCTTACATCACAAAAATCATCACATCCTACAAAAAATGTCATCTCATCCTTAAAAAAATTAGACTATACCTAAGACAATTGGTCAAAAAATTAAAAAGCTATGGTTCTAAGACAATGGAGACACTAAAATATGATTTTTTTTCCTTCAAAACTGCTATTATTGTGCTAAAGTGAAATAAATAAATAAAAAAGTAGACATATTAGTTATTGTCGCATCCGTAACAACCTGCTCTATAAAAATACCACATGACCTAACCACACGTAAAAAATAAAAAACTATGCCAAAAAAACAATTTTTTGTCACCTTACATCACAAAAATTGCAACACCAAGCAATAAAAAAGCCATACCTAACACAATCGGTCAAAAAAAAAAAAATATCTATGGCTTTAAGACTATGAAGATTTTTTTTGTTTCAAAAATTCTATTATTATGTAAAACTTAAATAAATAAGAAAAAGTATACACATTAGGTATTGCCATGTCCGTAACGATCTGCTCTATAAAGATATCACATAACCAAACCCCTTAAGTGAACGCTGAAAAAAGAAAAGTTGTGCCAAAATTACATTTTTTAGGGTCACCTTGCCCCATAAAGTGTAATAATGAATGATCAAAAAATCATATGTACCCAAAAATGATACCAATAAAAACGTAAACTCTTCCTGCAAAAAACGAGCCCCTGTACAAGACGATCGACAGAAAAATAATAAAATAAGGCTTGCAGGAAATGCAGACACAAAAGCATAATAAAATAAAAAGAAAATGCTTTATTATGTAAAACTGAAACAAGCAAAGTAGACATATTTGATATCATTGCGTCCATAACAACCTGCTCTATAAAAATAGAACATGATCTACCCTGTGAGATGAATGTGGTAAAAAAAATAAGGTTACCTTGCCTCATAAAAATTCATATGTACCCCAAAATAGTACCAATAAAACCGTCACTTTATCCCCTAGTTTCCAAAATGGCATCACTTTTTGGGAGTTTCTACTGTAAGGCCCCTTGCAGACGAGCATTCCTCTCGCAGCGAGTCCACATTGCAGCACCCGGCCTGACCTCCCAGCACTGATGGGATTCACATAGCATTATATTGATTTATAATGCTATGTAACCCTTACATTATGCCAGTGTCATCCAATACATTCCAGAACAAAAGCATCATAAATCAATATAATGCTATGTGAATCCCGTCAGCGCTGGGAGGTCAGACCGGGAGCTGCTTTGCGGACTCACTGTGGGAGGAACGCTCACCTGCAAGGTGCCTTAGGGTGCATCAGGGGGGCTTAAAATGGGACATGGCATCTAAAAACCAGTCCAGCTAAATCTGCCTTCCAAAAACCATATGGGGTTACTTTATTTCTGCGCCCTGCCGTGTGCCCTAACATCAGTTTACAACCACATGTGGGGTGTTTCTGTAAACCACAAAATCAGGGCAATAAATATTGTTAACCCTTGATGTGTTAAAGAAGAAAATGGATTCAAATGGAAAATCTGCCAAAAAAGTGAAATTTTTAAATATTTTCTCTATTTTCCTTGAATTCTTCTGTAAAATCAGTTTTTAGTAGCTTGAGGGGTATAGTTTCTACAATGAGGTAATTTTTGGGTGGTTTCTACTATGTAAGCTACAAAAAGAGACTTCAGACCTCAACTGGTCCTTAAAAAGTGGGTTTTGGAAATTTTCTTGAAAATTTGAAGAATTGCTTCTAAAATTCTAAAAAATGTCTTCTAATGTCCTAAAATGTCCTAAAAATGTCCTGCTTTCTAATGTCCTAAAAAAATAAAATGACATTTCAAAATGGTGCCAACATAAAGTAGACATATAAGGAATGTCAAGTAATAAATATTTTATGAGGTATCACTTTCTGTTTTAAAAGCAGAGAAATAGAAATTTTTAAAATTGCTAATTTTTCAAAATATTTCGTAAATTTGGGATTTTTTTCATAAATAATGGTGAAATATATTGACTCACATTTATGACTATCATGAAGTAAAATGTGTCACAAGAAAACAATCTTAGATAAATAAGTGTTATTACCACAAAGTGAAATGTGTCGGATTTGCAAAAAATGGCCTGGGCAGGAAGTTGAAGACTGGCCCGGGGTTGAAAGGGTTAATCAAAATCAAATAAAAATAAAAACATTGTAGCAAAATGAGAACAAACACTGAAATAATGATCTACAAACATTTATATTTGTTAAGACAGTTGATTTTAAAATAGCATATCTGTGGATATAAAGGCAAAAAGCCTCTCAAGTGATTAAATTTGACCTTTCCAAGGAATGACTAGACCCAAATATTCCCTGAAAGTTGACCTTTAAGAAATGAATTACAATTTAAAAAGTACTGAAAGAAGGAAAGAATTTGCATATATTTATGAAGTGGTATACATTATGAGTCTATTTGAGCTGTAGTTTGGTCCTGGAGCAATGAATGGGTATTTGCAAGTATGGAAAGTGTAATAATGTATGCAAGCTTATTGATTTTATGGATTACAGTATATTTCATATTTATTATTATATATATTTTTAGATAAGCATCATAAAATTTCCATACATGTGGGTCAAAAACAATCACAATGGACAATGCAAAACAAAAAACAAACAAACAAAAAATATATATATAATAGTGCCATACTATTTTTAAATGGTGCAAATGCTAAACTTATTGTATAAATGTCAGATTCTTGGCAAATACATTTTGTACAAAATCATTTGTGCCTTTCCAGCATGATAAGTTAAGCTCTTTTGGACAAGAACCTCCTCTAAATGCTACCTCTTTTGGTGCCAACTGGCCTCCAATAAATTCAGTTAAGGCAGGTTTCACATGTATATGCTGAGCCCACTCTGTATATTACATGTTCTGTTAGCAAATGGCCTCCAATAAATGCAAGAAGAGAAGGTTTCAGCTTTATACTAGCATTAATTAAAATTAGCCTAATGGGAGAGGCAGACAGCCAGAGCTCTAAGTGCAGACTGCAAAGAAAATAGCATACCCCAATGTTTAGGTGCCCGATGCGGCTGAAAATACAAAAAATAAACAAAATGCAACAGGACTCTGCAAACACAAAAAAAAAACTAAATATATCAAATAGTACCATACTCACTGTAGAATATATACTAGTGCTAATGCTATGCTCGTTATATAAATGTGATATCCTTGACAAATACATTTTGTACAAAATCATTTGTGCCTGTCCACCATGGCAAAGTAATCTCTTGAGAGAGAGAGAGAGAGAGAGAGAGAGAGAGAATCACCCCCAAAAAGCTGTCTGCAGATGAGGCGCTGGCTTACTTAATACCCAAGTCATTTCTCAAGGCCTAGTTAAAGGGTTAACTTATAGGATAGCTGACTTATAGGATAGCTGACTTACATCTGGTAGCATTAGAGGCAGAGCTTGCCAAGAGCTCATTCCTTTTTGCAGACTTTAATGAGTCAATATTCAGTCTATGTCTTCAGGTCAGTCTTCAGTTCATTTATACATTGTCATGAAAATTGCTCACCTGAATTAGCTCTTACATATTACCGACATTTAGGCAAGCAATACATAAGACAAATACCATAACTCAATAAAACAAAAAGCATACTTTTGATATTTTTGATGCTTAAATGATTATAGCTATACGCTACATTCAGAATCTTTTTAACTATAAAACAGAAAAAGTATAAAGCTTTTATTCAATGCATTTTCATCTGATTGTAGTTCTACCTCTTCCATGTTTTATGATGTGGATAATTATCCTTTTATTTCTTCTTTGAAGGGAGTGTAATCTTTTTATATTTTTCTTTTCCATATCTAACAAAGTTAGAAAAGTTGAAATGGAAAAAATGCTTTGATTTATTTATGGATGGAAATTTTGGATTATGTTCTACGAGGTTGAATGTGAAGTGTCAACACTTGAAAAAGATGTGGAAAGCAAAGATGGCAGAGAATGGGTCATATGAGATGTTGACACAAATGTAACATAACATGAAGAAAAGCAGATTTGTTTATAACCATGTAAAATGTTAGTTTTTTCCTTGTGTCAATCATATGAAAGTACATGAAATTGTTATTATAAGAATGTCCTGAGGAGGTAAATATGTGATAAGAGGTTAATGGAAGGGACTAAACATGCTGGGAGACTGTGCAGTATACAAATATCAAGCATACAAGAGAGATGTGATTAAACCCTTCAGTCAGTATAGGAGCTCTTACAAGTGTAATTTTTACCACTGTCACAGAACCTAGTCAATCAATCAACAAGTAGATTGTTGTTGTTTTTTTGCTAGCAACTTTTTCTTAAAAGCAAACTATGCAAATTTCTGAAATGTACAAAATTAAATATAGGAGTGTGATTAACCTTTAAGTAGTATCTTTGGGTGTGTGCAGAAAATGAAGAATACTTGTCAACAGGGAACAAAGCAACAGGGTTTAAATGGTTCATCAGAATATATGAGGATCCTCTGAGAAGTCAAGCACTTATAAAATAATAAGTCACAAAGGTCCAGAGAAAGACCTTTGGAGATAATTCCTTGACATGAGGATCTAATTCTTATATTTCTTAAGATTTCTTAAATGGGTTGTCCCATGAAAAATATTGTACAATTTTCAAAAAAGTACCTGAATCGGAATACTTTTATAATTGCATGGAACTGCTGTTTGTTCTTTTCCTTATTTCACTGTCCACCTGCTGTAGTGGTCGCACATGCTCAGTTCTATTCTATTCAAATGCCACCAGTAATACCTACTGTTAGAAGTTAGAATAGGCATAGGGGGCTGCATCAGAAAGGACACAATTCCTGAAAAAAGACATACCACCTGAGCTGCCATTTTGAAATAAATGTAGCAGAGCAATTAAAGCAATGAATAAGGGGACTTTTGGATCCATGTAAGGTACAGGGCTGGTTCTAGCTTTGTTAGAAAGAGATTGTCATGTAATATATGATGTCTGATTATAAATATTTTTTACATTATGGGATATCTCCTTAATATGGTTATATTAATGGTATACAGCTTTGAAGACAGCAGGGGCAGCAGACAATACCCTAATATGTAAAGGGTACTTTTAGAATATATTCTAAAATAACTTGTCTGACCATAACCCCTTCCCGACCTATGACGTACTACTCAGTCATGGGAACCACTGCATTCCCACAATTTGATGTAATATACGTTATGATGATCGCGAGGGCACCGTAGCGGTGGTCGTGCGATCCCTCAAGGGGCCCGGCAGTCCCTAATAGCCGGGCCTCTGCCGTATCTGCCGGCATCGCTGTTAAAAGCCGATGCCAGTGGATTAAACGCCTCTATGCCGCGTCTGTGCTGACCACAACATAGTGGTTTTGTGTCGGGTGAGTGATCACATCGAGTCTCCACGCTGCTGTGGTGGTGACCCGATGCGTGACAAGGAGCCCAATGCCGTGCAGAGGCGGCCAAATGCCTTGCACGGCATTGGGAACTGCCTCAGGCTTTGTTTCCTAGGCAACCTGTTAGTGTATGACTCAGTGTCATACACTAACAGGCAATGCATTACAATACAGATGTATTGTAATGTATTGCAGAGGGGATCAGACAGACCCCCAAAAGTTAACATCAGAAATAAAGTAAAAAAAAAAAGTTAAAAAGAAGTGTTTTTATAAAATTTATAAAGTAATAAAAATAATCAAGTAAAAAATAAAAATAAACTCCCCTTTACCCTTATTTTATAATAAAAAAACAGAAAAATACAAACATATTAGTTATCGCCGCATCTGTAATGACCAGCTCTATAAATATATCACATGATCCACCCTGTCTGATAAACACCATAAAAAAGAACTGTGTAAATAAAAGCCATTTTTGTCACCTTACATCACAAAAAGTGCAACACCAAGCGATCAAAAGGGCGTATGTCCCATAAAATGGTATCAATACCTCATCCCACAAAAAATGAGCCCCTACCTAAAACAATCTCCCAAAAATTAAAAAGAACTATAGCTCTCAAAACTGCTATTATTGTGCTAGAGTAAAAATACACAAAAAAAATATACATATTAGTTATCGCCACGTCATTAACAACCAGCTCTATAAAAATATCACATGACCTAACTCCTCAGATGAACACCGTTAAAAAAAAAAACTGTGCAAAAAAAAAGAGCCAGTTTTGTCACATTACAACACAAAAATTGCAAAAGCCAGTGATCAAAAATCCAGCGCAGGGCAAGGTAGAGCATCGGACAAGTGCTCAGCTGTCTCTCATATGCTGAATGGTGCTGCTCCATTGAAATGGGGGAGCATAAGTATCCAATCTCATGATCAGCAGGGGCCCCAGTGGGCAATCCCCTGGTGATCAAAAACTCATTGCCTATCCTCTGGATAGGGGTTTATTTGCCTTAATTGACAACTCCAATAAGGTGTAATGTAAAATGTGCCCCCCTGCTCAAATTAAAAGATGACAGGGATAAAGGGACACAGAAGTCTTTTCATAGACTACTCTAGTCACACCTCTTTAAACCAGTGCTGGCGATAAACTCCTGACAATACAGCCATAATTCATTGTGATGCCCACAGACAGCAGTTCCCACAGCACTTGATTAATTGTAGAAGCCATTGTGACTGCTCACCTCCCATCGTAAGTGATTGACATATCACAGAAGTAAATAAATGGTAAAGCCTCTTTCAATTCCATTTCCAAAATAAATAGGTCCATCAAGTTCAACGTATCTCAGATCAATTTTAAAACATTGTTAGATTCATTATAACCTTCAGTGCATGTTGCTATTAGATAAGCATCTAGACCTTTTCTAAATGCTGACATGGTATCTGCCATCACTACCTCTTGATGTAGGGCATTCCACAGTTTGACTGCTCAAACTGTAAAAAAAAATCCTTTCCTGTATTAATATCTAAGTCACTTTTTCTCAGCATGTAGTGAAAGTCCTTTGTAAAGTCCTCGGAATGAATAAATCCAGTGCCAGTTCTTTTTACTGACCACACATATTTATACATATACATGAGATCACCCCTAAGGCCTCTTTTTGAAATCTTAACAAGCCCAATTTGTTTTGCCCTTATGAGAGACCTCCGGCCCCATTTAACAATCTGGTTGCCCACCTCTGTATTCTTTCTAGCTCACCCATTTCTTTTATAGCAATTGTTGTCAAAAACTGAACCCCATGTTTAAAATCTGGCCTTACAAGTAATTTTTTAAGGGGGCAATATTACATTGAGATCACAAGTTTTATGCCCCTTTTTTATACACCCTAAAATCATATGTGCTTTTCATTTGATATAAGGGTTTATAAATGGGCGGACAATCTGGAAACATGTTTTTACCATTCCTAGAGCCATATTTTAAATGAATCTCACCTGGATTTTATTTTATTTTTTTCTACAATTCGTACTGATTGTCTAGTAAAATATAAAAAAAAAAAAAAAAAAACTGAATGGAAGCAAAGATCCCAGCTGTTATATGTATTAATTTCTCTTTGCCATTCACGTGGAGTTCAATTATAAAGAATAGGCGATTAACATACAGGTTTTCTTTAACAATTGTTGTTAGAGGTTTGTTGAGAAGAATCCAAATCAAATACCACAAGGCTATTAATTGCATATTTCTTACGGGGTTATATTAATCCTGAGGGAGCAAAGGCAAGAAAAATGCATCTAAGTGGTTTGTAAACTAAGACTGCATGCTGATGAAGCTTCCTTAAGGGAAATAAGAAATACAATCTGCTTGTTCTCACCTAGTTTTGCTTCCTTTGTTTTTAATATATGGCAGTTCTCGTCTCTGCTCAGAGATCGTGGCTCACTTACTATAAATTGTGCTTCAAAAGGGGTATTAAGTGTATATAGCCAAATGTACTGCTCTGTGTATTTTAGCACTCATTGGAAAAATTCCATTATTGGCCATTTCAACATTTTATTTTGAGACATTTAGAATTCTTACTTTTTATATTAATTTGACATGGCACATATGTATTATTAGGGTATGCCCTCGACACATCTGTTTGAATTCATGGGCACAGCAGTTAGGATTACCAGTGGGACAGCAGTGCCTTCCCTGCACTAATAGCCAGTGATCAATGATCAGAGTCAGAGTGTTAACAATGGGAAGGATTGATTTATGGCTGCCAAGGTTCTTCACAGATAACCTACGGGCTTAAATAAGGTCCCCAGGCCAATCCTATGGCATGTTCACTGCAGTAGAAAGGGGTTAACATAGGCACTTTATAGCTAAGCAGTACTGTACGCAGCAAACTACAGTCAGCATTAAAGTGTTCGGCCACTTTCTGGTTATTGTTGACCAATATGTTTGTAAGATGATTATCTGGCACTTACTAATATAGACTTTTTTAAGAAATTATGCGCCATTTTCTATATTTCATAAGGGATGCCCCTTTGTTTGCCAAGTCTTTTGTGCTGTCCACATCGATGTAGGGTTGTGACCAGGTTAATCTTCTTCATGTGATGTCTTCTCTATTCAAATATCCTCTACACACCGCACATTTGTACTTGCACTGTTGGAAGTTTAGTGCAGGTGCAGCCTATATAAATGGAGGAGACAATGATGAGTCAGCTCATAAGACCCCCCCCCCCCCCCACCTCCATCAGCAGCCATTTGCCTAAAAAGATTTATGAAATATAGAAAATGGCACAGAATATCAACAAAGTATGTATTGGTTAGAGCCATATAGTCATCTCACATACATATTGGTCACAAGTAGCTAGAAAGTGGCAAACCCATTTAATTTATTCATGAGTTTATGATCGAATAACTTGTATATGGGATCAGACCAGACATGCTAGCCTTTGCTTCCCATGCACATCAATAAGCCACAGAAGGCCATAACCCTGTTACCAGTACACTGATTGTCCTTTCTTGGACCACTTTGGGTAGGTACTAACCACTGCATCCTGATGAAACCCCTTAGGCCCTGCAATTTTGGAGATGCTCTGATCCAGGCATCTACACATCACAATTTATTCCTTGTCAAAGTTGCTCAAATCCTTATGTTTGTACTTTTTGTCTCCTTGCCACATACCAACTTCAAGAACCACCACTCTACTGCCACTCTACTGTTTTAATGTTATGGCTAATTAGTGTATGTCTGAGAGATATGTTGTAAGTTGTATAATGTGAGAACTATAAGCTCTAAGTATGTAGAGAGCTACTTAACCCCTTATGGACCAAACTCATTTTCACCTTAAGGACCAGGCCATTTTTTGCAAATCTAGCCATTGTCACTTTATGTGTGAATAACTTTTAAACACTTTTACTTACCCAGGTCATTCTGAGATAGTTTTATCGTCACATATTGTCCTTCATGACCTTGGTAAAATGGAGTAAAATAATAATAATTTTTATTTATAAAAAAATACCAAATTTACCCAAAAATGTGGAAACATTTGCAAATTTCCAAGCTTTAATTTATCTACTTCTATACTACATTGTAATACCTCAAAAATAATTATTACTTTGCATTCCCCATATGTCTACTTCATGTTTGGATCATTTTGGGAATTCCATTTTATTTTTTGGGGATATTACAAGGCTTAGATATTTAGAAGCAAATCTTGAAATTTTTCCGGAATTTTCAAAAACCCACTTTTTAAGGACCAGTTCAGGTCTGAAGTCACTTTGTGAGGCTTACATAATAGAAACCACCCAAAATTTTGAAACGACACCCCTTAAGGTATTAAAAACTGATTTTACAAACGTCGTTAACCATTTAGGTGTTCCACAATAATTAATGGAACATGGAGATACATTTTCAGAATTTCGATATTTTTTTTTGGGGGGGGGGGCAAATTTACCATTTTAATAAAAAAAATTCCAGTAAAAAAGCAAGGGTTAACAGCCAAACAAAACTTAATATTTATTGCCCTGATTCTGTAGTTTGCAGAAACACCCCATATGTGGTCGTAAACTACTGTACGGACACACAGTAGGGCGTAGAGAGAAAGGAGCTCTGTGTGGATTTTGGAAGGCAGATTTTGCTGGACTGGTTTATTTACACCACGTCCCATTTAAAGCCCCTCTGATGCACCCCTAGAGTAGAAACTCCATAAAAGTGCCCCCATTTTAGAAAATACGGGATAAGGTGGCAGTTTTGTTGGGACTATTTTTAGGGTACATATAATTTTTGGTTGCTCTAAATTACATTTTTGCGAGGCAAGGTTACCAAAAATAGAAATTCTGAAATTTCATCCCCATTTGCCATAAACTGTTGAGGAACACCTAAAGGGTTAAACATTTTAATATCTCCATAGTCTAGGAGTCTTTTTGTTGTTGTTGTTTTTAGCCGATTATCTTAGGTAGTGGCTCGTTTTTTGTGGGACGATTTTATTGGCACTATTTTGGGGGGCATATGACTTTTTAAAAGGTGACAAAAAATACCTTTTTTTGCATAGTTTTTATCTTATTTTTTTACCATGTTCATCTGATTGGTTAGATCACGGGGTATTTTCATAGAGCAGATTCTTATGGACGTGGCAATACCTAATATGTCTACTTTTTTAATTTAATTTAGTTTTACAAAATAATATTTTTGAAAAATTATATATTTTTTTGTTTGTGATTCAAGTCTGAGAACCATAGTTTTTTTTTTCGATTGCCAGTGGCTAAATTGAATTAAAATTGGGGAAGGGGATTATACATTTAGTACTCCATGGAAGTGTGGTACTCCCTGAAGCAACCAATAATGCAGAGGCCCGGGTGATCGGTGCACATGTCACACTGAGTGGTGGTGTCCTTCCGTATCCCCCTCCTGTGACACACTCTGCACCTTTTTTGGGTCCGTCCCTTCTTTCCAGTATGGGGGACCACACCTGGAAAGTGTTGGCCAAGGACGATCTGGGCGCCTCCAGTTCCCGAGGTACTCCGGCCTGCTCTCTCTGGGTCAGAAAAGATCAGGGCCTTGAGGACTGCCTCATAGAACTGGAGGAATTTCACTGTGTTGCCAGTGCTCTAGGACAGCACAAAAGAGTTGCACAAGGCAACCTGTACCAAGTAGACCGCAACATTTTTGTATCATGCCCGGCTTTTGCGCATGGCGTTATATGGCTTGAGGACTTGATCAGAGAGATCAACTCCACCCATATACTGATTGTAGTCGATACAATCGGGCTTGAGGGCAGCAGTATCTCGCACAGGGACAGGGGTGATGCCGTTACCGTGAATTATGGACAGTACAAGTACATCCCTCTTGTACTTATATCTGACCAGCAGCAGGTTTCCATTGGCAAGGGCACAGGTCTTACCCCTGGGGATAGGTTCCTAGAGGGGGTTGGTAGGGAGGCTGCATTGATTTTTCCACACGGTCCACCAAGTGGATGTGGATCTGGCGGCGAGGGACTGGAACAAGGAGATACTAGTATAAAAGTCATCCATGTACAGGTGCTAACCCTTATCTAGCAGTAGGTGCATAAGGTCCCACAAAAGTTTCCCGCTAACACCCAGAGTGGAGGGACATTCTGGGGGTTCAATACGGGAATCTTGCCCCCCGTACACACAAAACTTGCAAGTGTACCCTAAGGTACTCTCACAAAGTTTGTACAGCTTTACGCCATACATTGCCTGCTTAGAGGGAACATACTGGCGGAAAATTAGTCTCCCCTTGAAAGCAATGAGAGACTCATCAACCGCGACCTCCCTTCCAGGCACATAGGCCTCCCAAAATTTGGCCCCAAAGTGATAGATGACCGGCCTGATTTTGTACAGGCGGTCATAGGCAGGATCACCTTGGGTGACACATGCTGCATTATCTGCATAATGCAGGCATTTCCGAATGGCCTTAAAATGGGAACATGTCATGGCCGTACTGTAAAGTGGAGTATGGTAGAGGATTTCCCCACTCCAGTAATGCCTGACACAGTTTTTTTTTTTTACTATGCCCATGTGCAGCACGAGGCCCCAAAACGTCCTCATCTCGGCTGCACTGACTGGAGTCCACCCACCAGCCCTAGCCAAAAAAGGAGCCCGGGTGTTGAGCAATAAACTGTTGGGCATACAAGTTTGTTGGCTTCACCATCAGATTCGCAAAGTGGTCACTGAAAAAAAGACTAAAATAGTCATATTCAGTGAAGCCCACTGTGGGAATCTGGATTCCTGGTTGGCCAACAAAATCAGGAATCACAGGCTCAAAATCCTCTGGGGTACATCATGCAAGTTAACTGGTAGGGGGCTCAGGTGGAATTATCTGGTGGGCCGAAAAACTACAAACCGGATTCCAAAAAAGTTGGGACACTATACAAATCGTGAATAAAAACTGAATGCAATGATGTGGAGGTGCCAACTTCTAATATTTTATTCAGAATAGAACATAAATCACGGAACAAAAGTTTAAATTGAGAAAATGTACTATTTTAAGGGAAAAATATGTCGAATCAGAATTTCATGGTGTCAACAAATCCCCAAAAAGTTGGGACAAGGCCATTTTCACCACTGTGTGGCATCTCCCCTTCTTCTTACAACACTCAACAGACGTCTGGGGACCGAGGAGACCAGTTTCTCAAGTTTAGAAATAGGAATGCTCTCCCATTCTTGTCTAATACAGGCCTCTAACTGTTCAATCGTCTTGGGCCTTCTTTGTTGCACCTTCCTCTTTATGATGCGCCAAATGTTCTCTATAGGTGAAAGATCTGGACTGCAGACTGGCCATTTCAGTACCCGGATCCTTCTCCTACGCAGCCATGATGTTGTGATTGATTCAGAATGTGGTCTGGCATTATCTTGTTGAAAAATGCAGGGTCTTCCCTGAAAGAGATGACTTCTGGATGGGAGCATATGTTGTTCTGGAACCTGAATATATTTTTCTGCATTGATTCCAGACATGCAAGCTGCCCATGCCACACGCACTCATGCAACCCCATACCATCAGAGATGCAGGCTTCTGAACTTAGCGTTGATAACAACTTGGGTTGTCCTTGTCCTCTTTGGTCCGGGTGACATGGCGTCCCAGATTTCCAAAAAGAACTTCGAATCGTGACTCGTCTGACCACAGAACAGTCTTCCATTTTGCCACACTCCATTTTAAATGATCCCTGGCCCAGTGAAAACGCCTGAGCTTGTGGATCTTGCTTAGAAATGGCTTCTTCTTTGCTCTGTAGAGTTTCAGCTGGCAACGGAGGATGGCACGGTGTATTGTGTTCACTGACAATGGTTTCTGGAAGTTTTCCTGGGCCCATTCTGTGATTTCCTTTACAGTAGCATTCCTGCTTGTGGTGCAGTGTCGTTTAAGGGCCCGGAGATCACAGGCATCTAGTATGGTTTTACGCCCTTGACCCTTACGCACAGAGATTGTTCCAGATTCTCTGAATCTTCGGATGATGTTATGCACAGTTGATGATGAGAGATGCAAAGTCTTTGCAATTTTTCGCTGGGTAACACCTTTCTGATATTGCTCCACTATCTTTCTGCGCAACATTGTGGGAATTGGTGATCCTCTACCCATCTTGGCTTCTGAGAGACACTGCCACTCTGAGAAGTTCTTTTTATACCCAATCATGTTGCCAATTGACCTAATTAGTGTTAATTGGTCTTCCAGCTCTTCGTTATGCTCAAATTTACTTTTTCCAGCCTCTTATTGCTACTTGTCCCAACTTTTTTGGGATTTGTTGACACCGTGAAAATTTGAATCAACGTATATTGACATTTGCCATCTCCACATCATTGCATTCAGTTTTTATTCACAATTTGTTTAGTGTCCCAACTTTTTGGGAATCCGGTTTGTAGTACGAGCCCCAGAGCTGCTCGTCCTTGTGTGGGCCACAGGGTCCCTGACACGGTGGTCCCTTTGCTCCGCCTGGCTGCGTCTCCGCCGCCTTGGGAGCTCATCATCGTCACTAGATGATGCGGAGGATGCAGATGAAAAGAGGAAAGTGGAGTCATCCTCGTCCTCACTGGGGCTCTCAGACTCGGCGGCAAGCAGGGCGTATGCCTCCTCAGCCAAGAATGTCCGGCGGGCCATAGGGGAGTGTGTGTGTGTGTGTGTATGTGTGCGTGCATGGAAAACTTTATTTAGTGTGTGTGGGGGCACGGGTGTTCGTGGACTTTGCCCTAAGCCTAACAGAAAAAAAAACGAAATAAAAAATGTGAAAACCCCCAAAAAGGTAAGGAAATAAAAATAAAAGATTCAAACTGATCAGCGGTGGGGTGGCCAGATGCTAAGAGTGCCAGCCACAGTCAGATTACGCAAAAAAAAAAAAACACTTGCGTCGCCAAAAGTTGTGTGGGTGGCAAGCTGCAGCACCCCTGGGAGGTCTAGGGTCACACAGCTATGCTGTGGACCCCAAACACCGATCAGGGTGATGCAACAGTTAAAAAATTTTTTTTTTCAAATTAATAAACATATACTCAGGGACAGAGGTTAGGTAGTCGTGGCCCAGTGTATAATAACTCAGTGGTGTCCTTAGTTATGAATATTAAACTGAGTGTTCCTTATTGTAGTTATTTAAAACATAACCTTTATTGTATTTAGTTTTATAAAAAAAATATTGATACACTAAATTAAAACAATGCTGTTGGTACACTTCTTTACTGGAGGGGTGTCAGGTATGACTGGCAGCTCAAGTCCCATATATGTCAACCGGTAGTTTGTCAGAGGGGGCGCTTGAACAAAATCTTGATGGGGGATGCTCGGCCTAGGTTCTTTCCCTATATAAGCTGATTCAGGAGAGCTGGGAGAACCCTAACAGGCTGTATTCCGGGCACCCACCCTGAAAATGGCGACCCCCAGCCGCTGGAACCTTGGGTCTATTGCTGTCTAACCCTGACAAGTATTCCTTCCTAAAGTATAAAATGTCTGCTGTTGTGGCAAAATTGTGGTTCTTCAGGGACAAATAGTATATCGTCGGGGCGTCTGGTGCAGTGGCAGCGCTCCCGCACGTGTATTAAGGCAGTGGCAACAAATGTATCTAGGTGTCCATTTTTTTATAGCGCTTTAACCCTGCCCACCAGGTTAATTAACCTATGGTTGCAGAGTGAGCGCTCTTTTGACCCCTCCCACTCACTTGTCATACCCTCCGGAGCGACGGCACACGATCATTGGGCCACTATATTCAGTCCTGCCCAGTCAGCAGTGCCTCGCTCGCAACCGGAAGTGACATCAGTGGTAGGCGTGTTAGTTGCTATGGGGATTTAACACTGCATCCCCGGCAGGCCTTTGCAGGGTAAACACTTTATGTACATGTGTCACAGAAGCAAATATATACGATCAGTGATCATATATTTAGATATTTATAGTCTGCTTGGTGTGCGCATTAAAACCCCTCCTGGCAGACACGTATACGATCTTTTTTACAGGGAGTACATTAAGTTAGAAATATCCACACACAGATATATGTAGGTCCTTGCAGGGCACAAGTTCCATGTGCACTTCTCCAAAACAAATATGTAGTGATCGATGATACTTAAAGATCATCTGTTAGGTAGACACTGATGCTTTACAGCCTCCCTAGCAGACATGTAGTTCAGTCCCTGAGGGGCGAACTACAATCAAAGACTTTCATTTAATTCTACCATATCTATCGAGGTAGCAAGATGTTTTTTGAAGATCCAGCCAGATCAACAATAATCAACAATCAAGATGCCGTATCTTGGCCAGATAAATGTTAGAACCATTACAAGAATGGCTTATATGAAATATATTCATTTAGGCCCTTCAGTGTCACGAAATTTAGTCTATATGTCCATTTAGTTTCGGCTCGCAGGATCATCTTATCCCAGTCGCCACCTCTCTTTGGTTTGGGGACATGTTGTATTCCTATAAATCTGAGACAGCTGGTATTGCCTCCATGGTATTGCAAAATGTGGCGTGCCACTGATG